>NC_056729.1:1733968396-1734268396 GCF_019279795.1 Protopterus annectens | reverse complement strand
ATCCGAATTGGCCACCCTAACCAAGGATATTTATAAGGCATTCTTTGGCTACATCCAAAACCTCAAATGTAAATCCCAGGTTACACAAAACTTGCTGTAAATGGAATAACATATACTGAACCTGGTGACATTGCTAACCTGCTGGCTGACAGGTTCAATGAGAACTTCTCCCTCTTGTCTTCACCCAGTATACCACAAGACATCCCTGCTTCATGTCTTCACCCAGAAATTACAAAGGAACAGGTCCTTAATGCCCTTTCTAAGGCTAAAAATATGGCTTCTATGGGACCAGACAACAACCCTGGCTGCATTTTCAATTGCTTAAAGCAAGAATTAGCTGCACCCCTGAGTACACTCTTTAACCATAGTCTAAGCACTGGGTTTGTTCCTGCTAATTGGAAAACTGCCATGGTCATCCCCGTCAACAAAGTTGGTTCCTCTGATGACCTGAGAAACTACAAACCCATAAGTCTATCCAGCCTCATATGCAAGGCAATCGAGAGAGTTATCATAGACCTTATCAACAAGGATATAGGTGGCCTCCAAACATTAGACCTTTCCCACTTTGGCTTTGTCAAAGGTAGGTTGTGCCTACTAAACTTGGTAGACGTCTTGGAGGCAGTCACCAGAGCCCTGGATGAACGCAAATCTGTGCATACTGCCTACTTAGACCTAGAGAAGGCCTTTGACACCATTCTCCACTCAGACAAACTTAGCCAATTGCAAGTAAACCAGTATATAATCAGGTGGGTGGAAAACTGGCTTACCAAGAGAAAACACACAATTAAAATAGGGGACTTTCCATCAGCCTTCAGACCAATAACTAGTGGTGTACCATAGGGCACGGTGCTGGGGTCCCTATTGTTTGGAATCTACTTCTCAGAACTACAGGCCAAGACAAAGGGCATGTGGTTAACAAAGTTTGCAGATGATTCCAAGCTGGGCATGATCAATGAATCACCTAGCGACATTGACACTCTCCAAAAAAGTCTTAATCAAACTAACAACTGGGGCCAAAGGTACAGGCTCAAATTAAATGCTAAAAAGTGCATCATCTTCCCCTTCAGAAAGGGAGATGTCACTGCAAAGTACTACATTAACAACACCACCTTGAATATAAAATCCATGGTAAGAGATCTTGGCACACAGGATGACAGCAACCTCTCAGTCAACCACCATTTCTCCACAGTGGTAAGGATGGGCTTTCCACATGTCCAGCTCATCAGTAAGGGCATTGCCTCCAGAAGAAAAGAGGTTATAATACCATGTACTCCTCCCTCATCAGACCTATTATAGAGTACAATGCACCCTTTGGTATGTTCCTCTCCAGGCACCTGCAGCAATTGGAGAGACCTTAGAGGTATCTTACAAAGAAAATTCAAGGTGTCCAACACCTGTATTGTGCTAATAGACTGAAATCCCTGTCACTATATTCTGTGTTTTACAGACTACTCAGAGGTGGTCTCCACCTAGCATATAGGGTAGCCGTTGATCCCACCATGATGGAAATGCTACACATTAGCAAGACAAATGGTACGCGCTGTACCTGCTCCAGTGACCTCAACATGAGAAGTGTTATTAACAGAACCTGATGGAGAGAGACAGGTTCATCTCTCATAGGATACTCTTACTTTGGAATAAGCTTCCAATCCAAATAAAGCACAGCCCTTCCCTGACCCGTTTCAAGCAAAATCTGGATGATTGGATGGGGAAACACAAAATCACCCCTGGTGTGTCACCTGCGTCCCTTCTTGACAGATCAGCAGGTGTTGAGCCAGGCCTACTTATATAGCACATTTACAAGAGGAAAGAAGTTGGCTAGGCTTGTAAGGGCCTCAGGGCCATTAGCCTAGTAACCTCCTATGACCCTATGAAGCAAAGTCAATTAGGGAACATGGGTGTAATATGACTAGACTTGCAAAGGCCATAGGGCCATTAGCCTAGTAACCTCCTATGACCCTATGAAGCAGGTCAATTAAGGAACACGGGTATAACATGAATAGACTTGCAAAGGCCCTAAGGCCATTAGCCTAGTAACCTCCTATGAATCTATGAAGCAAGGTCAATTAGGGAACACGGGTATAACATGACTAGACTTGTAAAGGCCCTAGGGCCATTAGCCTAGTAACCTCCTATGACCCTATGAAGCAAGGTCAATTAGGGAACACGGGTATAACATGACTAGACTTGTAAAGGCCCTAGGGCCATTAGCCTAGTAACCTCCTATGACCCTATGAAGCAAGGGCAATTAGGGAACACAGGTATAGCATGATTAGACTTGTAATGGCCCTAGGGCCATTAGCCTAGTCACCACCTATAACCCTATGAAGCAAGGTCAATTAGGAAATATGGGTGTAACATGACTAGACTTGTAAAGGCCATAGGGTCATTAGCCTAGTAACCTCCTATGACCCTATGAAGCAAGGTCAATTAGGGAACATGGGTGTAACATGACTAGACTTGTAAAGGGCCTAGCGCCATTAGCCTAGTAACCTCCTATGACCCTATGAAGCAAGGTCAATTAGGGAACATGGGTATAACATGACTAGACTTGTAAAAGCCCTAAGGCCATTAGCCTAGTAACCTCCTATGAACCTATGAAGCAAGGTCAATTAGGGAACACGGGTATAAATGACTATTTATTTATTTTATTTATTTGCAGTTGGTTTACCAGGATAGTCCATTGGGCCAAAATTAACCCGTTTTCAATGGAGTCCTGGGGAGAAAAGCTCCAGACAATATAGATTACAGTAGGTATTAGACATACTTAAACATTATTAAAGTCACAGTAGGCAAATACAAATGCAATGCACAACAATTACAATTAATGTAAGTGTTAAAAAACTGATGGCAGATTATAAGGGATCATACATAAATTCAAAATTCTACTAAAGTTATTTCATAAAGAGAGTTCAACATATGAGAGTGTAGAGTATTCTTACATATTCAGTAGTAATAAACAGGGAAGTGGGAGTTATGGATTATGAGAGAGAGAAATCAAGGGTGTAAGCAGGAGTCAGAGGAAATGGGTATATTCAGTGTAGTTAAGTAGGGTGGGAGCAAGAGCATTCCCACTGGGAAAGTAGATGTGAATGAAGAGAGTTTTTGAACATAAAATGGTTAGAGGTAGTACGGATAGATGGAGGTAGAGAGTTCCAGAGGCGAGCTAACCCATGTGAGAGAAGATATTTGCCTGGGGGACGGGTTGGTTTGTACACTTCTAATAGATTTTGGTTGTTGGACCTTAATATTCTATCAGGTATGTGCATTTTAAACACAGAAGAGAGGGAGGGACAGAGGGAGGGGTTGAAAATAAGTTTATGAGCAAGGGATAGTTGTGTATAGGAGAGCTGATGGGGTAGTTCTAGCCATTTTAGTTGGAGAGAGGAGCAATGGTGGGTGTAAGACTTTTGGTTGGTAGCAAACTTGGCGATTTTATTGTAGCAGGAGGAAAGTTGCTTTTCAGGAGATTTGTAGATTAGTTAGTAGTGGAGCTCCATATAGAAGGGAGGGAATAAGAAAGGAAGTAGAGAGAGTGATTTTAGTGGCAGTTGTAAGGTAGTTCTTTGTCGATAGAGCATCCCTAGTTTTTGATTTTTTTTTAATATTTAGTTGTAGATGGGAGTTGAATTTTAGTTGGTTATCAATTTGGACTCCAAGTAATTTGGTCTCTGTCACTAGTTCCAGAGGAGTGTTATTCTCACTAGTAATAGAGAATGAGTTTGTATTGAGAGAGTTGAGTTTAGAAGGGGTGAATATCATTAATTTGGTTTTAGTGGAGTTGAGTGCTAGGTGATTTGTTTTCATCCATAGTTCAATGGTAGAAAAAGCATCCTGAGTTAGTTTTATGAGAGTAGGGATAGTTGAGGCAGTGCAGATAATGGTCGAATCATCTGCATATTGGATGATATTGGAAAGAGGGATAGCTTTGTGGAAATCATTTATAAATATATTGAAAAGGAGGGGACCTAATATGGAGCCTTGGGGGACACCAGTCGGGGTGTTAATAAATGAGGAGGTTGCTTTTTCCATTTGACTGCTTGATGTCTATTAGATAGGTAGCTAGAGAACCAGTTCAAAGTAGAGGAAGACAGGTTAAGTTTGGAGAGTTTGGTTAGAAGCAGACTATGTGATATAGTATCAAAGGCTTTAGAGAGGTCAAGTAGAAGGGTAGAGACAATTTGGCCAGAGTCTCGGGCGCTATTTACAGTTTCTAGAAAGGAGAGGAGTGCTGTCATAGTGCTGTGATTTGCTCTGAATCCATGTTGTGTAGGAGAAAGTAGGTTGTTATCTATGAGATATGGTAGGAGTTGAAGTTGGATGCACCTTTCCAAGAGTTTAGAGATGGGAGATAGGATAGCAATGGGGCGGAAGTTGGAAACATTGTTGTTATTGCCACCTTTATGTAAAGGTATGATGAAGGCCTTTTTCCAGATTTGGGGAACCATATCTTCTTGAATTGAGCGGTTGATTAGTATGCTAATGACTAGACTTGTAAGGGCCATAGGGCCATTAGCCTAGTAACCTACAATGATCCTATGAAGTAAGGTCAATTAGGGAACACGGGTGTAACATGACTAGACTTGTAAAGACCCTAGGGCCATTAGCCTAGTAACCTCCTATGAACCTATGAAGCAAGGTCAGTTAGGGAAAATGGGTATAACAGGACTAGACTTGTAAAGACCCTAGGGCCATTAGCCTAGTAACCTCCTATGAACCTATGAAGCCAGGTCAATTAAAGAACATGGGTGTAACATGACTAGACTTGTAAAGGCCCTAGGGCCATTAGCCTAGTAACCTCCTATGACCCTATGAAGCAAGGTCAATTAGGGAACACGGGTGTAACATGACTAGACTTGTAAAGGCCCTAGGGCCATTAGCCTAGTAACCTCCTATGACCCTATGAAGCAAGGTCAATTAGGGAACACGGGTATAACATGACTAGACTTGTAAACGCCCTAGGGCTATTAGTCTATTAACCTCCTATGGCCCTATGAAGCAAGGTCAATTACAGAACACAGGTGTAACATGACTAGACTTGTAAAGACCCTAGGGCCATTAGCCTAGTAACCTCCTATGACCTTATGAAGTAAGGTCAATTAGGGAACAAAGGTGTAACATGAATAGACTTGTAAAGGCACTAGGGCCATTAGCCTAGTTACTTCCTATGACCCTATGAAGCAAGGTCAATTAGGGAACATGGGTATAACATGATGGGCGGCGCAGTAGTGCAGCGGTTAATGCTGTCGCCTCACAGCAAGAGGTTCTCTGGTTTGATTCTCGGCTGGTGTGCCTTATGTGTGGAGTTTGCATGTTCTCCCTGCGTTCGCATGGGTTTCCTCCAGGTACTCCGGTTTCCTCCCACATTCTAAAGACATGCTTCTGGAGCATTGCTCCCCAGGCCTCTGCTGAAAACAGGATCTGTGGAACCTAGTCGGACATTCCCGGTCAACAAATGTTAAATAAATAAATAAATAAATAAATAAAACTAGACTTGTAAAGGCCCTAGGGCCATTAGCCTAGTAACCTCCTATGACCCTATGAAGCAAGGTCAATTAGGGAACACGGGTGTAACCATGACTAGACTTGTAAAGACCCTAGGGCCATTAGCCTAGTTACCTCCTATGACCCTATGAAGCAAGGTCAATTAGGGAATGCCCTAGGGCCATTAGCCTAGTAACCTCCTATGAACCTATGAAGCAAGGACAAATAGTGAACACGGGTATAACATGGTTAGGCTTGTAAGGGCCCTAGGGCCATTAGCCTAGTAACCTCCTATGAACCTATGAAGCAAGGACAAATAGGGAACATGGGTATAACATGACTAGACTTGTAAGGGCCCTAGGGCCATTAGCCTAGTAAGCGCCTATGACCTTATGAACTCTCTATTGTTCTTTCTGCCTTCCTTTTTATCTTCTGTATTTTCTTTACAATCTTCCCACAAATTCCCCATTTGCTCACATTTTACACATTTTATTTCATTTCACATTTTTAGCTTCATGCCCCACTTTACCACATTTTCTTTTATCATAATTGCCAATTAATTGGTCATTTTTGCCACAAAAGGAACATGTTTTCTTTTGCCCTCACTATTTCACAGTACATCTATTTCTGTCTACATGTATCATACTTGGAATATGTATTGGTTTATCAATTCCATTTTCAGTATAACACCACATTCACAACCCCCAGTCCATAAACCTCTGTTATTATAATTTTTGTATTGTCAATAACATCATTGCATACCGTCTTTAAACAGTCTTTTAATACTGTGTTTTCTGCTTTAGTTCAACACTGCACATACATTTTCTTTTTTGTCTCTGTTGAATACTTGAATAACTTAATTCTCTTTTCTCTTCTCTCTTCTTACTCCTTATTTTATGGTCTGTGCGTATGACATCTTTATCTTTCTTTTTATTTCCTCCACTTCTTCTTGTATTCTATCTAAATTCCCCATTTAATGCAGGTTTTTCACTCTCTGGTTCACTTTGACTAATTAAGTCATTCAAGTAATTATACCTCAACTATCCCAATTGGAAGGCTGTAATAATACATCCAGGTTGTAACTTTCTCTCTCCTTTCAACACTCTCTCCAGAAACAGACATTCCAAATCTTGCAAAAGCTCAACAACCTTCACATCACTCTCTTCCTTCACCTCTTCTTTCTCTTTCAATGTGGGTATCTCCTGATCTTCTTCACATACCTCTTCTCCTTCTAACATCTTTTTGCGAAAGTTTGACTCCTTTGGACACAACTTCATCTCCACACTCTCATGTGCACCTTCATAGGTTCATAGGAGGTTTCTAGGCTAATGATCCTAGGGCCTTTACAAGCCTAGCCATGTTATACCCATGTTCTCTAACTGACCTTGGTTGGATGGTCATTATTTGCATAGAGAGTCTATGATCAGCACCGACCAGCCCTGTCCATGAGGGACATAAGTGCCACCCCAGGGTGAATTTGCAGTCTCCCATGCAGTTGTCTAGCTTTTGCTCCATGAGGGACACAGGTGCCACCCCCAGGGTGAATTTGCAGTCATGTGAACTGGGAGTTTATTCCAGCAGAGCAGCAATCTTTGGGCAATATATCTGTCTCTCCAACATGTTTTGCTAATGTCCCAGGCTAGGTTGAGATCCCTGGAGTGAGTGACTCTTGTCCCATTTGATTTTCAGATGTGCAGCATTTCCATTATGGCAGGGTCAGAGACTGCACTGTAAGGCCAGGCACAAGCTGTCTCTCAGCAGCTTATAAGATACAAAGAACAGTGACAGGACTTTCAGTCTTTTCATGTAGGTCATGTTTTGGAGGCCCTGAATTTTCTTGGTAGAGGGTTCTTTTTCAAACACCTCCTCCAGACTGCAAATATTTACCACAGTCCTTCCAGCTTCTCCAAGGTGCCTTTGTGCCCAGACCAGAAGCAGGAAGTCCTACAACAAACAGTGTCCCTGTACGTGAGCAAGTAGGAGAAGTTCCTTGATACTGTGGCCAAATTCCCCATATAGTATAAATACCATGTTGGGTCTCCCTAAAAATAGGCTATTAGCCTAGTGAGACTAACCCAGTTAACAAAGGATAGATAGATAAATAAATAGCCAGGGCAGAAGATCATAGCTATACTTTTATTTGTAATTTGTTCGATATTGAAGGTAATTAGCCATGTTTCAGCAGCTGTAGAAAGCTGTTAATTGTTGGTATAAACTGCAATGCACAAAAGAAGGTGAGGCCATCAATGTACTGTATTGTTTCTTCTTGATGACATGACTGTGACTTGCTAATGGTAAAACTGTGAATAATCATGGACAAGATCTTATCTTTGTTAGTCACCAGAGTGAATCTTCTTAGGTTGTGAGATGCAGTCATCCCATTTACAGACCAAGTTCTATTAGCCAGGTAGCTGAAGAGCCACATAAAATGTGTGTTTGGGTTTGTGCGTGCGTGTGTGTGTGTGTGTGTGTGTGTGTGTGTGTGTGTGTGTGTCTGTGTGTGCGTGTGTGTGCGTGTGTCTGTGTGTGTGTGTCTGTGTGCCTGTGTGCATGTGTGTGTGCGTGTGTGCGTGTGTGTGTGTGTGTGTGTGTGTGTGTGTGTGTGTGTGTGTGTGTGTGTGTGTGTGTGTGTGTCTGTATGTGCACACGTGTGTGTGTGGGTGTGCGTGGGAGGGCAGGGGCAGGTTAACGTTAAATTCTTCAGAATGGTTAGTCAGGGTAGTATAATCATTTATGTGGAAGGACTCAGGCAGGTTAAGCAAAGTGCAACCTACAATTTTATCATTGTTAAGGTCAGTGCTGTATGGGAGACAGGAGACCACTGCTGATGAAGTATTCCATAGAGGAACAATAGTGATCTATTTCCATGATTTGGCGACATAATTTTTAGGCATGATTTCCAAGGTAGGTAAAGACAGGGATTCAAGTCTGAGATGATAAATTGGGATTAAATTGGAAGATGTGAAGTTGTTTTAGGTGTTTTAGTATTTGAGATGAAGGCATGGACTTAAACACAATGGCCTTTGGGTTACTGAATTGAGAATGTTATGAAAAGGAATGTGCTGTTTTCTTTGAGGTTGTTAGCTTTTCTAGATTTTGGCAGATGTTAATACAGAATTTATTAGCAATATTAATATCAGTTTCATCCAGCTAAGGGCATAACGTTTGGGGTCATACATGTTTCTGAAGGGAATTTACAGAATTTTAACATTACTCAGTACAATTAT
Organism: Protopterus annectens; assembly: GCF_019279795.1. Taxonomy (NCBI): domain Eukaryota; kingdom Metazoa; phylum Chordata; order Ceratodontiformes; family Protopteridae; genus Protopterus; species Protopterus annectens. The sequence continues at coordinate 1,734,259,685 of NC_056729.1, read as the reverse complement.
TGGTTTAATACTACTACAGATGAATATTCTTTTCTTGACTCAATGAACTATTTTGTGTTTTAGTGTGTTATGGAGCAGTTTATAAAATTATATTTTCATTAAGGCAGTTGTCAGTTTTGTACTTTTTTCATGCACTATTGCACCTCTTCATTAAGATGCATATTTCTTGTCTTCTCCATGGTGGTTTGCTTTTGAATCTTTTTGTATGGATGGTGTCCAGCTTCATATGCGGTGCAAGGGAAGAATTGTGCAATGTTTGCTTGGCCTAGAGGAACATGACAGACTGTTTGCTAGTGAATAAGTTTAATCATTGCTAATAAGACCAATTCATTAAAGTGGTGGGTACTGTGGCATTGCATGCATTTGTGAGGTGTGTATAAGTGGGGTGTCTTAAGTGAAGTAAAGATAAACAGCGTTCTTGAATTGCATAGGAAGCTATCAGATTTGAAGTTATCAGGGTGTGACTCATATCCACTGAAGGACACTACGCTCACCCATGATTTTGTCAACACTGGTGGGTATAGTTACTGTCTCAGAAATACAGAAGAACCGCATCTAGGGAGCAGATTATTTTCAGTTGCACAAAAGGTACAAAATAAATCAGATTGCTGCATATTTCTCAACTGTCCAAATTTTCATAGGATGTCCAGATTTTTATCTCATATTTTGGTCTGTTTGTCAAAAAATGTAAGTTTTCTAGCAAATTTGTGAGGATTTGACTTGCTAAGTAATGACAGATATTCAAGTTTCAGGCTTCATTTCCTTGAGAAAACACATGTCAATGCAAAATCTATCAGTCAAGCAACTTCCTAATTTTATAAGTGCAATATTTAAAATCTATCCCTATTTTTGGGCCTATTATTATTGTCTTTGTCCGGATTTCTTGTGCTAAGAGGTTAAGATGTATGGGTTGCTGTCATTTCAGCCATTAAGCACTGTCATTGCTGCTGACGCACAGCAGAAACACAAATGTGCCAACATACAAGAGTGAGCTGTATAGACATCATTACAACCAAATGCAAGGTTTGCAATGTGGCACGACTACATTTTGAGATACCACTCACATTGTATGAAGCCCATATGAGGTTTAAATCAGTACCAGTATGCAGGACTAGCTAATGAGCATGTCATAGTTCAGAACATTCCAGAACTGGTTTGTGCAGTTGTTCATATAGTGCCTGTGTTGTACACCATTTATTTCTGCAGAGTAGCGTATGATGTCAGATGCAGCTGTCATGTAAAAGTACAGTTTTGGTTGCATAGTATGTAATAATAAGTCCAAGTGTGCGCCACACTGCTTGTACACAGGTTGTCTAGTTCTGCACTACTTTATTCCTCATTAGATAGAGAAATCTTGGAGGTGCAGTCGACTATGCTAATGTTCAGTGCTAAGCGGTACGGAGCTACACACCTATACACAAGTACCAACATACTTCCCAGGTACCTGTGCATAATCTGTATGTAAGGTGTGCATACCCTTACAGGTCTGAAGGTATTGTGTAGAAAAGGCCACATTGTGCTGTTGTACAATGTAGTGTACAACATGTGCTGACCATCCTCCAATGGTCATGTATAGCACGGGAGTAGAAAGTACACAGAGCTGCTGCATTGTGCATTGTGCAGCCTATTGGTTGTTAACTTACACTCACCTGGCACCATGTTTAGTATATTCGCCCCAAAGTTAACGTCTCTGTGTTGCATTTTTTCAGTTGCTGTTTATGTATAGTTTTCAGGTTCCCATGTGTGGCTCTTCTCCAGGTTCACCAATTTCCTAGCATTTAACATGTTGGCTTATTGTCTATTCTAAAATGATATACAGAAAAAAGCTCAACATCCATGAAATCAGTAATCCACAAAAATGTTGGAAAAAAAAACACTTGCAGGTCTGGAGCTGCAAAAACAGGATAAATCCTTTACTAAGCATGTTTATCATAATCATATATCTGGACTTCATCAGACTGAAGGAAAAATGTGCTCAATAAAGGATTAATTATAAAAGTGGGCAAAAAATAATTTATTCTGTTTTGTAGCTCTGAGTCAATTTTTGTGATTTTTTTTTGTGGATTACTATTCTTAACCATCAAATATATTAATTTAATGGTTTACCTTTACAAAACTGAATCACAGTGGTGCGATTGCTCATATCAGAATCGTAACCACAAAAGTCAGAACAGTGATGATTCCATATGTTCAAAAATCAGCAAATCGAAAAGCAGATTCGCTGATTTTCGAACATAAATAGCGAAAAAAAAACTGAAGTGTAAAGTAGGGGGGCAACCCCCCTGCACCCCCCCATGTGGAGGGCTGTGCCCCCCACACCCCCCTACTTTAATATTCTAAGTCCGAAATCACACTACAGTGGGGAAAGGGACCATTTTCCGATCCCCACTATAGTGCAATTCACCCCACAATGTCGAATGTGCAATGAGCGAAAGTCTCTGTGCATTCGCTCATTGCACATTCGAGCCTTTTTCTGTTCGGCATTTGCAAACTTTGCAAATGGCCTTTTGGACAATTGCTGTTCGCCCGTGTGCAATACGCACACATGAAGGTAAACCTAATTTAACATTGTGACATAGGTTGTAGCTTGAAAAGTGTCCTAGAAGGATTAGCTCACTTATTTATTTAACAATAAATGATAAATAAAATATAACTATATGCTGATAAAAGTTGCATGATACCACCCACCTGTTTACCTACCTGGTTGCCTACCCATCCTGAATGCAGTCTAACTGACTTACATTTTCTATTGTTTTGTCATAGCGAAGAGCACATACAGGTGATTCTCTCTGCAGTGTTCATTACAGAGCAATATACATGAGTACCACCTGACACACATATAGTTCCCTTTTTGAATCATAAGTATGAGCAACAGAACTACATTTCATTCCTGACCACCTTCCTCACCTGAACCGCCTTCCACAAAATACATTTTCTTCAGGCCTCACTGTGACTCTGAATCAAGCTGCCCACAGTCATGGGAGGGGATTCTGTATGGTGAGTATTGGTTTACCTGCTAATATATTTCTCTGTAGCATTTCATAAAATGGAGAGCTGATTTTTGTGTTATATGTGGTTATAACATATATTAGTAAAAGATGTATGAGAAATAGCTAGAGGAAAGGATGTTACTGCTAGTTTCTGTTCTGTTGTCTTTATGTGAGCATTTTTGATAACCTTCAATTTATAAATGCCAGCTGGAAATGAATAAAATTCTTGAGGGTAAAAGTAATTGAGTATTGTTTTATTTTTTGTTTGACTAAATTTGAGTCCAAAAACCCTTTCCAGCAGAGGCCCATGTTACAAACATTTTAAATAGACATTCAGTAATATACATGGACATTAAGTAATATATATTAATAATTTTGTATATATTTGCTAATTAGAGTATATTCATTTGAAATAAATGACATTATTACAGTACAAAAGATTCTTATGTATTTAGTAGATGCTGAGCATTTGAAGAGATGTATTAGTAGGCTTCTCAAACACATAAAATATGAGAAGTGCTAAGAAAATCAAATAAATAGAAGCGAGGGGAGAAACTTGTACTGAAAATGTTAATATTGTACTTTGTGGGTGTTAATCAGGATCACAGACAATTATATGTGGCTAACAAAAGGTTTATATGAGAAGTATGGGGTAACATTTTTATAGTACTGTTGAGCTCACTGATGAATATTTGAAAAAGTATCGGGTCTATTATACCGTTTGTTGGATACCAGTTACTGGCAAAAAGGTGGAATAAATGATTGCAAAAATAGTTTTATTGATAGTTTCTGTATTTACTAACTACATATGTATGATCACTGGAGGTTAGAAAGGACTGGATAAGCAATTCACAGAGAAACAATGGGGAGATATATGTATGGCTCCCAAATATGCGACAAAGTCTACACGATTTATGACCTTAGCTTGGAATTGTTTGCATAGGTATTTTTATACCTGAAGCAGACTGCAATGGCAAATGGAAGTGTGATGCGGAAGAAAGAGGCAATTGGTAGCATATTTCTTTGGGAGTGTAATGAGTTGGCAGACTTTGAAAATTCCCTGCAAATTACATTATCAGAAATAGTGGGTGAGCAAATTGGCACACCTAAGGAAATTATTTTTTGAGCTGTGTTACAGAATCAGAATTACCTAGATATAGTAATGCCTTGCTGAGGTTAATTATGGCTGCTGACAAAAAACAATTACTTGAAAATGGAAATCAAAGTCTAAACAAACTATACTTGAAGTAGTGAATATAGATAAAACAATTGGAAACTGGATATTTAGAAAAGGGTAGGATCAAATTACATAGAAAAAATGAGAACTGTTGGAACAATACATGCAAAAAAATGTTTTGGAGGAGGGATGAGGTTTAGGAGAAGACAAGAACTGAATGAGCTTTGTTATGTTTGACTGACAATGATTGGATAGATTATAAGTGATGCATAATGTTTGCAGATGAAAATATGTCAATAAGGTTTGTTTTCATTTATATAAATGTATGATTATCTGTGTCATAGGGGATAATTTAATAAAAATATTTCTTGTTTAAAAAAGTATGAAGTTGTTAGTTAACCCTCTAATAATTATTTTATTTGTTCTTTGTTTACTGGGTTAGTCCCAATAGGCTAGTTGCCTCTTTTCAGGTGAGACCTGAGGCTGTATTTATACAACTAGGGCAAATTCAGTCAGGGCATTGGGAACCTTCCCTACTCACATACTGGGACACTATTCATTGGGCTACTTTCTGTCTTCCGGTCCAGACACGCCTGCAGTTCGGAGAAGCAGGAAGCAGTGTGAAACAATTATGGAGGTCAGAGAAGGTAGCCAAGAAGTGTTTCTTGACTGTGTTGCGGTTAGTCAAACAGCGGATACTTTACAACTAACAGAAAAGGAATCCGAGATGAAGGAGAGGTGGAGAGGAGAGGATAGCATGCTGGAGATGTGGAAAAGGTAGTCGGGCCTTTTCAAAGGAAGGATAATGTATCAGAGGCAGTGGAAGCTGATACAGAGGAATTGTTTCTGCAGAATCTATTTGAAGCCAAAGTTACAACACAGGAATGTATTGTTAAAGCCTGCCAGTCAGGAGGGTTGCAGGATGATATATTTTTGGGGATGGTGTAGGAGAGTGAGCCAGAAAATGGAAAAGACTTGTCCTGGGGAGAAATGATGGACAGACTACAGAAGGAAGAAGGGATGCAGAGTGAGGATGTGAAGAAAAGAGCGTATGCTGAGATGGTGAAAGACGTGATGTGCAGCAAGACAGAGAAGAGAAAGAAATGAATATTAAAAGACAAAGGGTATTTAAGGTACAAATTGAAAAGAAGAAAGATGCACCAATGAACCTATATAAGATATGGGATGAAGTAATTAATCCAGTCAAAATTAAACCAAGTGAAGTAAGCACATTTGTTCATATTAATAAAGTGACTTTTGTGACATTATTTTTGAGAATGGACAGATAATGAAACATTTCATATAAAAGTACGAGAAAAAGAAAAACTGTTCACCGTGGAACTTATATGTACTCGAGCCATCGTTTAGGGACACTAAGGAAAAGATTAACATTGAATTCAGAACTGAATATGTAATGATGTGCTGAGCTTATCAAAAGTGTATGACAACAGAGGTTTATGGACTGGGGTGTGGGATTGTAATGTGATATGAAAACTGGAAAACAATTGTATTGTGCACATTCCAAGAGTTATTAATGTCGAAGGCGATAGAGGCTTGGTTAGATATTGGGGTCAGCCAAAAACATGCTTTTTGTGTGGGAAAACAGATCATTTAATTAACAAGTGTGAAAAAAGATGTTTTACGTGTAATGGTTTAGGACATAATGCAAGTAAATGTGAACCTGAATGTTACAAATGTAAAAAAGTGAGACATTTGGGAGGGGAGCGTGAAGAATGAGCAAATGACCTGAATATCAATATTCACCATTATCAAACACAAAAGGTCAACTTTGCAAATGCCAGTATGCTGTTATATGTGTTGAGTAAAATCACAGTACGTGCAAAACAAAGGTTAAAAAAAAATAGTACAAACCATAGTTTCTCGCAAGCCCCCCCTGTAGCCCTTGCTAATTATATATACAAATTCTGTGATTCCACAATATCGGAAGATGGGTATAGTTCTCTTCCACAAGAATTGTGGGATGTCGCACACCTGTTGACCTTCTATGTAGCAGACTAAATTTTGTCAACTAAACAGATGTCAAACAAAGGGATATTCAGTGATTTTCAGTTCTGATATATATATATATATATATATATATATATATATATATATATATATATATATATATATATATATATATATATATATATATATATATGGGTTTACTATCATTATTATGAATGTCAATTGAACGTCATTTGTATGTACAAGCTCCAAATGCTCGTGTACTGCATGCAAACAAAATGGAAAGGTCGACAGCAGTTATGCGAATGTAATAGTGCAACTAAGAATTTGATGTATTGTACTGAGACCGTGGTACAGTGCAGTTTAGAAATTCATTCATATCCTCACTGTAGTGCGATCTCAGAGTTGGAATATATTGTTAGCAGGGGGTGGGGGTGCAAGGGGCTTGCCCCTCTGCAAAAACGTGATATGTGATATAGCAGTTTCATTTACATGAGCTCCCATACAGATATCACATGATGTTTTCAGACACAATGTCGAATCTGTTGACATTAATCAGCTGATTCGACATTGTACTGTTATAGTGATTCTGTTTTTATTGTTTTGCATCAAAATTGCGAACGGCATTTCTTTTCCCTTTCGCAATTTTGATAGTAAACCTATATACATATAAATACATATGGGTCTACTTCAAAAGAATGAAATCCCACATTACCAAAGACGAAATGAATGAGATGGCATTGCGAAACCTTCAGCTTCATGAATGACTGGAATGACAAAGGATTTCAAAGGTTAAGTATCTGATTGGCCACCATTTTACAATGAAACAAACGACACTACCTCAAACCAACTCAGGTTGGAGGCTATGTCCCCCTACACCCCCCAATGTGAAGGGCTGTGCCCCCCCAACAAAATATACTAAATCCAGGATTGCACTACAGTGGGGAAAAGGACAATTTCATTTTTTTGAAATGAAAATGCTCAAGTTAGTGATGTAAATGAGTTTCAACGGGAGAGTCTTGTGGGAGAAATGGATAATTATGATTCTGATGATTCACTATTGAACTTGCCTGTGTTTGAAAACATGTTTACAGATGCCAATAATGTAGAGATGTGTTTACGGGATGAGTCTGAGGAATTTTATGTCCAGGATATGGCAGAATTAATGGACGATAATAGAAATAATGAGGATGGGGGAAATGTTCGTTACTGAATATGGAAAATTAATGATTCCGCCTGTCCCTTATGAAAGTCATTTTGTTCCTCCTAAAAATACTGTTGCTATTAATGTGTTTGAAAAGACCTTATGTAAAGAAATTGAACATGAATATAAGAATTTTGCTAAAAAAGAAAAAAAATGTATAATTTAACTAAAGAGGAATGGGGCACATTGCAAATATTGCAAAGTAACTGTGAGAACCTGGTTTTCACTCAGGCAGTCAAAGGAGGGAATTGGGTCATTTTTTCTAGAGAACAATACAACAAAATTGCATTTGAATTGTTAAATGATGGGGATGTTTATACAAAATTGGAACAGGATCCCAGTATGGAGTTTAATGCATGTTTATTAGAAATTTTAGAAAGAGGGGAAAGGCTAGGCTTTTTTGAAACTAAGGACATTAAAAAACTGTTCATCAGAAATCCCCAAAAAAGCTAGGTTTTTACGATCCCCAAGGTCGATAAAAATTTAAGGAACCCTCCAGGGAGGCCTATAGTCTCTGGGGTAGGGGGTTATTTACAAAATGTAGGGATTTTTTTGGATGAACAGCTTAAAAAGTTTAGTCTTAAAGTACCTTCACACATCACAAATAGTCAAGGTTATTGTAAATTGGTGGGGGGAATGCAATGGGAGACTGATTTTTATTGGGGTTGTGTGGACGTAAAAGCTCTATATACCAGTATCAGCCATAGAGTGGGTTTGGAACCTGTAGCGAAAATGTTGGGGGAAGCACCTAGAACAAATTATATTTTGCAGTTGCTTGAGTTCTGCCTGATGCACAATTTTTTTGAGTTTGGTGAGGAGCTATTTTTGCAAAAGGGAGGTACTGCTATGGGTGCCTCATTTGCTCCTTCATATGCAATCAATTTCATGATTTTTTTAACAGAAATTCATATATAATAAATGTTTTTTCAACAAGGTTATGGTCTATAGGAGATATATAGACGACCTGATTTTTGTGTGTCGAGGGGAAATGGAAAAATTTGAAACTTACATGGCTGAACTAGAAAGAAATGATTTTGGTATTTCTTTTACGTACAAAACCAATAGAAAGGTAATGCAGTTCTTGGATTTAGAGTTATATGTCAGTCAAGATAAGGTGGTGCAATTTAGACCTTATCATAAAGAAACTGCAGCCAATAACTTTTTATTAGCCTCAGGTATGCACCCCCTCCCAACTTGTTGAATTCTTTGCCTTATGGGGAGTATAAACATATTTTTGGTAATACATCGGATAAGAGAAGGATAGGTCAAGAATTTTCAAAAGTAAGAATTAGGTTATCTTGTAGAGGTTATTCCTGTAATTTGTTGACAAGGACAGAGAATAGGGTTTAGGAATCCGACAAAGAGGTGGCAAAGGAGTAAGAAGGAAACATAAAGAGCAATCTTCAGATGAAGGTACAAGGAAAATGTATTTTGTCAGTAAATTTTCCCCTTTCTCACATCATTTGGCAAGGTTAGTTTGAAAATTTTGGCCCATAGTGATGCAAGATAAATCTACTAAAGGCTTATTTTCTGAGCATATAATATTTTCATATAAGAGGTGCATGAATTTGAAACGGTTATTGAATAGGAAGCTGGACAAAATAGATGGACAGGTAGGGTGTTATCCCTGTCGTAGGTGCAAGGTATGCTCTAAAGTTAGGAATTTACATGGTTGCAGTATTAATGAGAGAATTTATAAGGCTACACAGAGGTTTTCTTGTCAATCGAGTGGAGTTGTTTATATCTTGGGTTGTGATTGTTCACCTAAGAAATGGTATATTGGACAAACCAAGAGAGAAGTTAAAAAATGCATTTTGGAGCATGTGGGGGGGGGGCATCAGGCATAAGAGATTAGACAGTCCAGTGCCACATCATTTCTGTTCAAATCATGCAGGCTTACATTCTTCTTTATTTTTCAGTGTGTTGGCTATGCCTTTAAATCAACATGGGGAAGCTCACTATAGAAAATTGTTAGCCTTGGAAACCAGGTTCATCATTAATTATAACACATTATTTCCTTCAGGTCTTAACCTGGAGGTGAATATCAATATATGAGCTGGGAATTAGCAATGGAGATTCTAGCTGTCTTAGATAGGTATTGGCTGTTTCTATATAATGCACCAAGTTTCTTGTGAACATTTTTTATTGTGAGAGATATGTGGGTGTCAAATCTAAGTTTGTTGTCAATCCCCATGCCGAGTAGTTTGGTGTGTTCTGATGGGGAGATGTTGGTATTGTCTTTGGCAAAAATGTTGAAGTAGGGGGAGTTTTTGGTAGATTTGGAGGGTTGGAAGATGAGGAGTTTGGTCTTACTGGGGTTGAGTAGAAGCTGAACATTGGATAGCCAGCTTTCTACAGATGAGAATGATTCCTGTGTGATTTGTCGGAGTTCTGGTAGAGTGGGAGCAGAGCAGATGAGGGTAGAGTCATCCATGTACTGTATGAGAGATGCATGTCTGGTAGCAGTATGTAGGTTGTTAGTGAAGAGGGAGAATATTAGTGGGCTAAGGATAGAACCTTGGGGGACACTGAGAGTGACCAGAAGGTGAGGAGATCAGTTATCCCAGATAACTGATTGCTGGCAGCCATATAAATAGCTGTGGAACCATTTGGTGGCTGATTGTGAAAACGAAAGGTTGGAAAGAGCAGAGAGTAGTAGTTCATCTGATACTATGTCAAATGCCTTAGAAAGATCTAGAAATACAGCAGTGGAGAAGAGGCCATTGTTTTTATGATGGATAGTGTTGGTGAAGGAGAGCAAAGCGGTGGTAGTGCTCTGATATGGCCTGAAGCCATGTTGGGTTCTGGAGAGGAGATTATTAGTTAGGAGGTAGTTGAAGACCTGAGCATTGATGCATTTTTCAAGTATCTTGGAGAGAGGGGAAAGGATGGCAATGGGGTGGTAATTGGAGAGGTTGGTGGAGGGGCTGCCCTTGTGGAGGGGATCACATCAGTCACCCTGTTAGACAGGGGTCCAGGGAAGTAAATATTGTTGGAAGAAATATCCAGGGAATTGCTATGGCTAGGCTTGTATAGGCCCTAGAGCCAATAGCCTAGAACCAATCTATGAACCTATGCAAAATTGATGTGATAAAGTAAATCAGTTCTCACAGGGGGTTGTCTGATTTAAACCATGTAGTCAAATATAAATATATTTATATATTGACTTTAAATTATAGTGAATATAAAGAATGCAAGGCTGGGAAATTAGTTCATTTTAATTTTAATGGTTCAGTCACTAAATGAAAGGGTTGGTGCAATATGTATAAATATAATAACATCATGTCATTAATTTAAAATAAATAATGTCAGTGTAACAATTTATCCCTTAAAGGCTTTTTAGCTGACATACCAGGAGAGACCAGTAAAGTTGTTCTGCACTTTACTTTTGAGAGTCTTCATTTTTTGTGTGTTTTGTATTCATTCATAGTGTGAGTTTTTGTGATGGCTGTGCCCTGGCCCAGCAATCAAGGAGCCTCAATCCTTACTACTAACACCAGGGAGAGTGTCTCATATAAGAGGAAAGGATAACAAATACATACAGTAAAGTACAATTTCCCTTAAGTACACACAGAGATCACAGACAGTATGGGGCTGGTTGCTCCCTTGCTCCCCAGGTCCCCAATAAGACTCCCCACTGACAAAGCTAGAGGGTGTAGATCTCAGCCTAGCTGGCAAGCTAACCTCCAGTACCCTCTCTGTCCCACCAGTGCTTCTTGTCCCTGCCCAGGTAGCTGCCACACCACACACCTTTTGAGATAAGTATTTATACAACTTCACAGACACTCCTGGGAAAGGCTGACACAGATTCTCCATCTGTGCCCCTTTACCCAAACTATACAGTACTAATTACTGCCACCACCAGCTAATAATTATCAGCTACCCAAAGGCCCTTAAAAGGGTGTCCAATTATTACTGGGCAATATTATTATCCAATTAGTAAATGTGACTAAGCAATCAAGGCTTATTGGAAGGGCTTATTACAGGATCACTTACAAGCGTGCAATGTACTCTAGACCATATTTATCCCTACACAAACTAGCCACAGGCAAAAGGTTTTTAAAATATTTAATAATAAATACTAAAAACACAAGACAATACTACTACACCACAGCGCTACTCAAGAGTTCAGCAATCACACAGAAACATAAAACAATACAGTTGGAAAGTTCTGATATAATAGAAAAACACTTAAGTCTAATCTTTATAGTCCTAGTTATTTCTACAAGAAAACATACTTCTAAGATGCTACTTACATAAAGAGAGCATAAGGCAGTGCTGAGAGTTGGATATCAAGATCAAAATGCTTACAGTTTCTCTCTGAACAATAGTTTTTAAACTCACTAACACACATTTCTGCTGGGCCCTCCCAAATTACATCATTTTGACACTTAGGTTTTCCCAGTATACACAATACATCATTTTGACACTTAGTCTGGAGTTCCCAGGCCAAAAGGCTACATTATTTAACAATCTAACACCTGCTCAGGAAACTACAACAATAAAAGACATTTCACATGTACACTCTAGTAATTATTCCTTAAGTTAAGACAATAGAAATAATGTGTTCAGTTAGCCTCTTCTGCACCACTATCTAGATCAAAGGGTATACAAGACATAATTTTAAATTCAAAAGAACAGATGTGAAATGATTGGCTTAGTTTTCCTTACAGCAGATGGCAATGTTGCTACAATCTTAAAGTTCACATTTTCCAGTGTTTTCTTTCATTTAAGAAACAAGGCTGTATTTTACATTTATATTTACAAATGATAGAATTATGTATCAAATTCTATTTGACTAGGCTGGCAGCCTTTGCCCATCTTCCCCCAATCTTCACATCTCTCCCCCCTGGAGAACGAACTCAAGCTAGTTTTTCAAGTGATCCTTGATAAACGCCGCTTGAGAGGGTTACATCTGTCTGGGTGTACCTCACCCCATTCCCTGTCTTGACAACCCATCTGCATTGGCATTGCTATTCCCACTGTGGTGCTGCACTGACATATATGCTTGCAACCCCAGGCTCCATCTTAGCAATTTGGCATTTTGATGACTGGCTCTATTTAACCATGTTAGGGGGTTGCGATCTGTCATTACAGTGAATTTCCTTCCATACAGATAAGGCTGAAGTTTTTGCAGTGCCTACACTATGGCTAGACATTCCTTTTCTACAGCTGCATAGCATTCCTCCCTGGGTTGGAGACCATGACTGAGATATACCACTGGGTGCTTTTCCCCCTCTGAAAAAATCTGGCCATGGTTTGAAGCATCCATCTGCACAACAAATTATTTGCTGTAATCTGGACTGGCTAATACAGGGGGTCCTCACAAAGCTTCTTTAAGCTTCTGAAATGCCTGCTCACATGCTGGGGTCCACACTACCTTATCTGGCCTGTTCTTCCTTTTCAGGTCGATGAGGGGAGCAGCTATGGTACTATAACTAGGGACAAACTTTCTGTAGTACCCTGCTGTCCCTATAATGCCCTCACCTGTTTTTTAGTAACAGGTACAGGCCATGCCTGAATAGCTTCCACTTTGGCAGGTTCTGGCCTTATCTTACCATTCCCCACTCTATGTCCTAGTAGGAGACCTCTGCTATACCCACCTGACATTTGCTTGGCTTAATGGTCAACCCTGCCCTCTGTAGTCTGCCCAGCACCTCTCTGACATCCTAAAGGTGCCTTGGCAAGGAACAGCTGTAGATGGAAATATCATCTAGGTAAGCAAGGGCAAACCCTACTCCTCCTGCTGGGATATTATCCACCAGCCTCTGGAAAGTCGCTGGGGCATTCTTCATCCCAAAGGGCATCTTTGAAAACTCATACAAGCCAAAAGGAGTCACAAAGGCTGACTTCTGTCTAGCACTGGGAGTCAAGGGCACCTACCAGTAGCCCTTGGTAAGATCAATGGTTGTAACATACTTAACCCCACCCAGCTGCTTTAGGGCCTCATCTATCCTAGGCATGGGGTAAGCATCCGACCCTGTGTGACTGTTTAATTTCCTGTAATCCACACAGAACCTGGTGCTGCCATCCTTCTTTGGCACCAGCACCACTGGTGAGGCCCAGGGACTGTTGGACTCTTGAATCACCCCTAGTTCCAACATCTCCTGTACCTCTTCCCACAGAGTCTGTTTGACTCTCTCAGCCACCCTATAAGGGTCCTGTCTAATAGGCCTTTGGGGTCCTGTATCCACCTGGTGCTGCACCAGATGGGTGCACCCTGGTTTCCCAGTGAACATGTCCCCAAATTCCTGCAACCCTGCTCAGATTTCTCGAACCTGGGTAGGAGACAGCTACTGGGACATTGCTACCCCTTCCACTGAGGTGCCAGCCTGAGCCTTACTGAGGAGATCAGTCCCCAGATCTCCCTCAGACTCCTCCTGCAATCCACTGCAAATGCTCAGCACAAGGGCCTCCCTATCATGGTAAGGTTTCATCATATTAACATGGTACAATTTGTGCCCTGGCCATGTGCCTAGTAGTTCCACCATGTAGTTAACATCACTTACCTTTCTTGCCACCTTGTAGGGTCCCTCCTAAGCTGCTTGCAGCTTGTTGTGTCTGACAGGAATGAGAGTCATTACCTACTGTCCCACAGCATACTCTCTAGCTTAAGCATTCCTGTCATACCACACCTTTTTCTGTTGTTGGGCTTCTGCCAGGTTCTCCTGGGCCAAGCCCTTGAGTTCCCTGAACCTTGTCCTGAAGTTTAGGATGTATGCCACAATAGACTCCTTGTGAGACTCACACTCACCTTCCCACTCATCTCGAATTAAATCTAGAGGTCCCCTCATCCTATGCCCATATAGCAACTCAAAGGGTGAAAAAACTGTGGATTGCTGGGGAACTTCTCTGTAAGCAAACAACAGATGGGGAAAATATTTGTCCCACTCCCTCTTAAACTGATCTGCAAATGCCCGTGGCATGGACTTTGTTGTAGACTTTAACCTCTCAACAAGACCATTAGTCTGGGGATGGTAAGGGGTGTTCTTCATGTGCTTCACCCCACAGGACTTCCACAGACAAGTCAGCAGGTCTGACATGAAATCAGTACCTCTGTCAACAGTATTTCTTTTGGGAAACCTACCCTGCTGAAAATCTCTAACAAAGCATTTTCCACCTTTTCTGCCTCAATGGAGGACAAAGCCACTGCCACAGGGTATTGTGTAGCATAATCCACTACCACTAGGATATACGTTTTCCCTGTGGAAATTGGGGTACTCAGAGGACCCACAATATCCATAGCTACCCTCTGAAATGGTTCCTCAATCACGGGCAAAGGCATCAAAGGAGCCCTCACCTTGTCTCCTGCCTTGCCTACCTTTTGGCACTGCTCACAGGTCCTGCAGTACCCTGTTACATCTCTGGAAATTCCAGGCCAATAGAAGTTCTGCATTATATCTCTCTTTGTAGATATTATGCCCATATGACCTGCAAAGGGAATATCATGGGCCTTGGCTAGAAGCACCAGGCAGTAAGTTCTAGGGACTACCAACTGCTGTACTCTCTCAACTTCTAGCCCTCCCTCAGGGGTCCACTCTCTGTATAGTAACTCTTTGTCCCAGTATACAGATTCCCCCTTCCCTTGAGAATCAGGTGCCTCCCTAGCTACCTGCTTCAGGCCTTGCAATGTGGGGTCTGAGAGCTGAGCCTGTCTCAACTCTCTCCTTGTAACCCTTCCCAGCTCCCCCCTCCACAGGAAGTCTGCCATCCTCTGACAGTGGTGCCTCACTGTCAGCCTGGGTACTACTACTTACCTCTACCTTTGCAGTTACCCTGTCCAAGAGAACATCAGTACCTACAAGCAGCTGTGGCTCACATTCAGTCTCACTGCTACAAAGTAGCTCCCTCCCTGAAGTAACCACCTCAGCAGTCCTGGCTGTAAGTTTGTAGTCTGTATGGGTCTCTCCCAGGTTACCATACCCACATGCTTGTCTCCTAGCCTCACTGCATATAACTGCATATGTACATGGTACTGCCTCATCCAAATCAATCCCTCTGAGGACATCTGCAGGATGGTAGTTCCATACCCCTCTTGTCTCAAGACAACCTACTATTGGCATTTTGTCTTTTCTACTTACTGGCTCCCTCACCTTTAGTTCCCCACCTTGCCTCCATGGACACATGTATGCCACATGACCCAACTGGTTGCATTCAAAACATTTAACCCTCACTCCTGGACGTGTACCTGGACTAGTGGCTTCCCCTGCTACTGGCAGATTCTGTTTAAATTGAATAAATTTACTGACCTGTTGTACTTCTGGGGGTGCAGTACTCCCTTCCCCATTACCTCCCTTCGCAGAAAGGTTGCTGTTTTCTGATGCACCTGTAACCAAGGCTGCAATCAGGTCTGCCTCAGTCTGGTTTCCATGCACCAGTCCCCTAGTCTGGCACATCTAAACAGCTGGTTCCTTGTCAGCTTTCCATACTCCTCTGCTGACATGCAGCCTGCTCACCCTGACTAACTAAGGTAACAAAAGAAATAAAACAATCGTGATCTGAACTCTGAGTATACACTGCATGGCTGATTTAGAGTACAAAACACCTTCAGCGATCACTGTACATAAGCTACAGGATTCACTCTACCCACACCACTACAAGCCAATTAGTATGTGAAGTGAATCCCACCTCTGCAAACCACAAGTGAGGATATCTTATCCCAACCACTGCCACCAGAATGAAGTGGATCCCACCACTGCCAACCACAATGTGATGGCCGTGCCCTGGCCCAGCAATCAAGGATCCCCAATCCTTACCACTAACACCAGTGAGGGGTGTCGATATAGCGAAAGGATAATAAATACACATGCAGTAAAGTACAATTTCCCTTAAGTGCACACAGAGATCAGAGTCAGTCTGGGGCTGGTTGCTCCCTTGCTCCCCAGGTCCTCAATAAGACTCCCCACTGGCAGAGCTATAGGGTCCATATCTCAGCCTAGCTGGCAAGCTAACCTCCAGTACCCTCTCTGTCCCACCAGTGCTTTGTGTCCCTGCCCAGGTAACTGACACACCACAGACACTTTGAGATAGGTATTTATACAACTTCATAGACACTCCTGGGAAAGGCTGGCACAGATTCTCCGGCTGTGCAACTTTACCCAGACTATACGGTAGTAATTACTGCCACCACCAGCTAATAATTATCAGCTACCCAAAGGCCCTTAAAAGGGTATCCAATTATTACTGTGCAATATTATTATCCAATTAGTAAATGTGACTACGCAATCAAGGCTTATTGGAAGGGCTTATTACAGGATCACTTACAAGCGTGCAATGTACTCTAGAGCTTATTTATCTCTACACAAACCAGCCACAGGCAAAAGGTTTTAAAATATTTAATAATAAATACTAAAAACACAAGACAATACTACTACACCACAGTGTTACTCAAGAGTTCAGAGATCACACAGAAACTTAAAACAATACAGTAGGAAAGTTCTGATATAACAGAAAAACACTTAAGTCTAATCTTTATAGTCCTAGTTATTTCTACAAGAAAACATACTTCTAAGATACTAAGAAAAAAAAAAACATTAAGCTTGTTTCCTGCCTTTCCTGTAAGTGGTCTAGACTGTTTGTATGCTTCTGATCCCCCAAGCCTTTCTGTGTTGGAGGGAAGCCTTCTAGCTTAATTTTGTTTCTTAGATCTAGCCAGTTTTTTAGTTTCAGCACTCAGATATGTTTCTTTGAACTCATCACTTGTTCAGAACTTGTTGTAAGCACTAAATAAGCTGCAAATTACTACAGCATTCAACTTTCCTCACTTGTCTAGAGCAAAGCAGTTTTTAGTACTTAATAAATAAGCACCTATCCAGGCATGTCTAAGGGTCATCTCCCGGTGATTTCTCATGTCTACCTGATTAATATGGGCATCTTGGAGAAATGCAGCAATTGCCTCATGTACACAGACAACCCTCTCCTCCTACCATCCAACACTACAACCTGTGAGAGATGCACTTACATAGCCAACCTGGAATCAAGCTGTCTTCACCCAAGACTGGACTAGACAGTCAAGAGGAGAAGGTAAACACTTGCACCACACCACACTCATCACATAGTCCCTCAAAACTTACACCACCAAAACCCACATATAGAAACACAAAACACACACCTACATTCAAGGAGGCTCTCAATATAAACCTGCCCAACCATGAGGGACCTCCAAAGCAGAAACACAAGCAAACTTCACCCCCCAAGACAACCCAAATGACACATAGCACACAAACTCAACCACAGCCCATAAGGCATAACAATGTACCCAACACTCTAGTCATAGGTGACTGTATAGTCAGGCACACTGATGTTCCACTCACCAGGCTAAACAAGGACAAAGTTACTGTCAATTGCCTGTCAGGTGCCAGGATACACCACATAAACCACGCACTCAGGTCACTCCACAACAAGTACAAATATGACACTGTCATTGTCCATGTTGGTGTGAATGACCTGAGACATACCTCCCTGGACTACATGAAAAGAGACATTGAGGAGCTCTCTGATCTTGTAGCCCAGGCAGGTATGACCCTAGCCCTGAGTAGCATCCTGCCATCACCCAGAATGATACCACAGTACAAGGACAAAATGACTGACTTCAACAATTGGCTAAGCTTCTGGTGTCATTCTAAGGGGATCCAGTATTTGTCTGCCTGGGATGACAAGATTGACAGACCATGATACTTGCCACCCCTATAGTGCCTTTTTTAGGCAGGGTTCAAATGACAACTTCACCACCATAACAGGTACAAGCAAGCAAAATCTGAGAGTAATGCTACTCAATGCTAGAAGTCTAAACCTCAAAATGCACTCACTCGAGGCACTCCTTAAGATGGAGAACATCGACATCTGTGCAGTGACAGAGACCTGGTTCAAAGCTCCAGAGAGCACCCCTGCATTACCAGGCTATAACTCATACCACACCTTTCAGCCACCTAACCCGGAATGATGCACTAAAGGTTGAGGCGTGTTCATATTCATTAAGGATATCCACACCTCCAGGCTAGATGCATAGCATAATGCATCTGGGATTATCCAAGTGCAACTAACTCTGGGCAAGACCGCAATCCAAATTGTAGCTTGCTACAGACCCCCCACCATGCCCCAGGATTCCCACTCCTCATTTCTTGATACACTGGAAAGTATTAGGGTACAACTCAACACCCTAATAATGGGTGATTTCAACTACCCCACCATTAACTGGGAAAATTACTCATGTACCAACTCTTTTGTTCAATGTTTTCTGAATACATAAATTCCAGTGCCTTGGATCAGCTTATTCACACCCCCACCAGGGGCAGCAATATCCTAGACCTGGTCATTACCAACATGGGCAACCAGTGTTCCACACCACAGGTCAATTCCTTATTGGTCAGATCCAACCACAAGCTAATCACCCTAGACATCCACATCCCGCCCCCACCCCCAATTAGGGAAACCACCGTAAAAAACTTCTCCAAAGCCAACTCCACACTTCTTAAGACAGAAGTGGCAAACTTCATGACACCCATGCAGACGGACAATAGAGGTATGACTGCTGAATCCTACATAAATTCACTTTATAAGCACTTACACGAGTGCATGGATCATGCTATCCCTAATAGAACCAAGATGCTATCCTCCAAAAAAGGAAGACAATCTGGTGGTCCTCTGCCATAAACAAACTCTACAACAGAAGAAATAAACTGTTGCAAAAAAGAGTAAAATCCCATGTCTGGAGGAACTCCCTGGTCAACCTCAGTAAGAAGCTGAGATCCCTCATAAAATCCTCTAAAGCTAATTACAAAAAGAAAATTGCCACTGACTCTAAAGACAACCACAAAGCATTCTATAGCTATGTCAAGAATCTCAATGGCAGCACGCAAACCTGCGCTGAGTTACAGCACAATGGCACTAAATATACAGAACCAACATGATATTGCTAACATTCTGGCAGATAGGTTCTGTGCTAACTTTACCCCCATCTCACCCCCTAGAGGGCCCATCTCTACACCAGAAGAATGCAAAGTTCCTGCAATCATGGCTGCACAGATACGATACACACTCTCCAAAGCCAAGAACATAGCATCCATGGGACCTGACTATATCCGAGGCTGCGTTCTACATGAACTACAGAATGAACTGGCACCCTACCTAAGTATCATGTTCAGTCATAGCCTCACCTCAGGCTTTGTGCACACTGAATGGTGCACCATGATGGTTATCCCACTCCACAAAGGGGGAGCCATGACGGACCCTCGGACCTACCGCCCCATTAGCCTGACGAGCCTGGTCTGCAAGGCCATAGAACGTATCATCATGGAACTCATAAACAAAGACATTGGTAATCTCCAAACTCTGGACCCTACCCAGTTCGGATTTGTAAAAGGCAGATCAAGTCTCCTAAACCTGATTGACTTATTTGAAGCAGTCACCAAAGCTATAGATGAGGGTAAGGTGGTTCACACAGCTTATCTAGATCTTGCCAAGGCTTTCAACACCATCCCCCACTCTGGAATTATAGATACGCTCACTAAATTAGGTATAAGTCCCTATGTCACAAGATGGGTTGCCAACTGGCTCATGGACAGAACCCACACTGTGAAAGTAGGAGACTCCAAATCTGACTTCAGACCAGTGACAAGTGGAGTACCACAGGGTTCAGTCCTAGGTCATCTCTTGTTTGGTATCTACTTCTTTGAAGTACAGACTAACACAGAAGGTCTTTGGCTAACAAAGTTTGCAGATGACTGCAAATTAGGAGCCATAATCGAAAGTCCTAATGATGTGGACATACTACAAAAGAGCCTCACTGAGACAGATACCTGGTGTCAAAGCCATGGCCTGAAGCTCAATGCAAAAAAGTGTATTGTCATCCCCTTTGGTAAAAACTCTGTACCCATGAACTACCACATAGCTGGTAGTCTACTTAATGCCGAAAATGTGATAAGAGACCTTGGGACACAGGTGGACAGTAGTCTCTCCTTTGATAATCACATTGCCACAGTGGTCAGGAAATCCTTCTACATGGCTCACCTCATCACAAAAGGTTTCTCATCCAGAAAAAAAGAGGTCATTGTTCCCCTCTACTAAACACTCATTAGACCCATTATAGAGTACAACGCCCCTTTTGGTATGTACCTCACAAGACATCTACAACAACTGGAAAGGCCACAGAAATACCTCACAAAGAGGATTACTGGCCTCAAACAGATGCCCTATGCCAGGGGTGGGCAAACTTTACATTGAGTTCTAACATTTGACAAAGGAGCAGATAGATGGCATGCTTTGAAAACTTACCTCATTGGGGGAAAAATACACATCTTGGGATATGGAGAAAACATGTGCTTTAATTTCCAATGAAAATGAAGAAAAGCATTACAATAAAATCTCTGACTTCGAAATGAGTCTTTAAACACTGAAAATCAAATAAATTACCATTTTATTTTAAAGCACTGAAAGTTCTGTTATCCTTCAGGATATCACTATCACTCTCCTCCTGACTGTCTTTTTTAGGAGATGCAGATGTACTTGTCCTGTTCCTTTTATTCAATTTGTTTCCCTGGTGCCAAAAGTCAACAACGACCAGTGCAAGGAAGAAACAGTTGCAGCAAGTCAGTCTGTGAAGCGTTATATTTGATCTGCCAAGACTGTTTATTTTAACAACGGCGTATCACGGAGGCACACACATTTTAATGGGAGCAGTGTTGTTGGTCTCCAAAGTCTGGAGTTAGTTTTGTTGTGGCGATTCTCAGGATGGATCTGAGGTGTAGGTCTGTTAACTTGGATCTGTGGCTGGCTTTGTTGATGTTCATGACACTGAAGGTCTGTTCACACACTAAGTAGAGGCGAACAAAGCCAACATCATCTGGCTTTTCGCGCTTAGATTTGAGTCATTTAGTTTCAGAGAGCTGAACTTCTCTTGTAAGGCAGGGTCGGACTGAAGGTGCTGAAGCTCCTCTGGAGCTGTTTCGGGTCTTGTGACAGAGGAAAGGCCACCAATTGAAGTGACTTGTCAATTTTGTTCCATGCAGTGCATCCAGTGACTCACTGTATTTCTTTCCTCTTTCAGCATGGCTAGTCTAGGAAAATGAGTGAATGATTTGTTCAAAATCTGCCTGGAGAATAAAGCCAGCTTGCTCATTCAAGTGTGAAAATAGCAAGCGCAAAGTCACACATCCAGCTCTTGTTGCTCAGCTCAGGAAATTCATCAGTCTTCCCTGCCACTCCAAAACACACCAATCTCCTCTTTGAGCTCCACACTCATTGAAACACTTTGCCCAAACTCAACCTGGTGGATGATGCAGTGCAGGAAAATGACATCCTGGTCAGGGTTTTCATCTTTCACTTTATTCTGGATTCTCCTCAGCAGGCCAATGTTTTAGATCCATCTGGTTTGTCCTTTCAGAGACTCCATTGTCAAAAGTTTAATCTGCTGGTGATATCTTCATCTATTAGTTCCACCGTGACGGCGTAGTCCGTCCGCCTGGATAAACTGATTTTCTCAAATTTGTCTTTGGTCTCGTTTCTTGGCATATCAGGCAAACAGCAGATGATCGGTGTTCAGTGAAAAATATTTAGTTGTCCACTCCTTATTGAACACTCGACATTCTCTGTCCACTTAAAGCCAATATATCTACAAAATAAAACATTAACAAAATCAAAAATAACGCGCGCATGGCCCCCCCGGGCCGAAGTTTGCACCCGGGCAGGCATGTGGCCCCGGACGTGGTTGCCATGCCTGCCCTATGCAGACCGTCTTAAAAAACTCTAGCGTTACTCCGTCGCATATCACCTACTCAGAGGCGATCTCTGCCTAACATATAAAGCTATGTCAAACCCAGAGCTGTTGGACATGCTACACCTAAAGACATCCCAATCCCTCCAAACTACACACTCTAGGGACCTAAACCTTGTCACCACAATAAACAGAACATGCTGGAGGGATAGATTCCTGTCCCAGAGACTTCCCATACTCTGGAACAGACTACCTATCTATGTCAAACAGAGCTCCTCATTAGCACTCTTCAAGAAAAATCTTGATGATTGGATGGGAAATAGGAAATTCACCCCAGGGATCACTTTTGTGGCTCTTCTCGACAGGGGCACAGGAAAATAATTTTCTTGGGTGGCGAAAGCCAGGGTACATTTTTGGCTAGGCTTATATAGGCCCTAGGGCCAATAGCTTAGTACCGACTTATGAACCTACGAACCTATTACATAAAGAGAGCATAAGGCAGTGCTGAGAGTTGGATATCAAGATCAAAATTCTTACAGTTTCTCTCTAAACAATAGTTTTTAAACTCACTAACACACATTTCTGCTGGGCCCTCCCAGATTTCATTATTTTGACACTTAGGTTTTCCCATTATACACATTACATCATTTTGACACTTAGTCTGGAGTTACCAGGCCAAAAGACTACATTATATAACAATCTAACACCAGCTCAGGAAACTACAACAATAAAAGACATTTCACATGTACACTCTAGTAATTATTCCTTAAGTTAAGACAATAGAAAGAATGTGTTCAGTTAGCCTCTTCGGCACCACTATTTAGATCAAAAAGGGTATACAAGACATAATTTTAACTTCAAAAGAACAAATGTGAAATGCTTGGCTTAGTTTTCCTTACAGCAGATGGCAATATTGTTACAATCTTAAAGTTCACATTTTCCAGTGTTTTTTTTTCATAGGTTCATAGGTTCATAGGTTTATACTAGGCTATCTGCCCTAAGGCATTTATAAGCCTAGCCATTTTTTGTTTTACGCCGCCACTTATATAAAAAAAATACTGTGCCCATTAGTTTGTTGTGCCTCTGTCCAGCAGTGACACAGAGATGATTCCCGGGCAACAAGCCTGTATTTTACATTTATATATACAAATGATAGAATTATGTAGCGAATTGTATTTGACTAGGCTGGCAGCCTTCGCCCATCTTCCCCTAGTCTTCACAGTTTTCATCTTTATAAAGGACAATTTCCCCTTGTTGGCCATCTGGTTACTTACCCTGTGAAATCTTTTCGCATTCTGGTCATTCGTGAAACTGAAGTTTCGAAAATGTTGTCTTGTCCATTTCGTCTACAGTAATGTGGGATTTCTGGCTTTTCATGTAGACCCATAGATGTATTTTATTTATTTTTATTTATTTATTTAACATTTGTTTTCCAGGATAGTGCAACTGGACAACTGGTGTCCCTTTTCAGTGGAGTCGTGAAAACCTCCCTACAGTACATAATATTGGATACAAAGTCAAAATATTAGGTTACATAGTGAATAAAAGTCAATAACAATAGGGAACGTTTTGCATAGTACAATATGTAGAAAATAACAATGAGCATGTTTAGAGCACAGTATAGCGAGGCTTTTATCTATTAGTATTACATACAATATGTGTAGTTAGTATTGCAAAAGAACAGTAGCAGCGAAAACCCGAGGAATAAGGGAATACTGTCTTACATTGTGGTGAGGCTTCAGGAGGGTGCATAGCAGTTACAAAGATGGTTAGTGTAAAGGTATGATTCAAGGAGATTTTTGAAAATGGAAGTACAGTTTTGTAATCTGAGGTCAGAAGGCAAAGTGTTCCATGTTTTAGCAATTTCGCTGGGGAACAGAGATTCACCAGAGCTGTTTTTACATGGGATTATATTAATCAGAGCTTTGTTACAGAGTCATAGCTATCTATTTAAGTTATAGAAATTTAGAAGACCTGTCAGGGCAGGGATTTTCTCAAGATAGTATAGTATTTGGTGGGCTAGGTTGAGTTAGTGGTAGCGCAGTAAATTAGGAAATTTGAGCCAGAGTAATAAATATAGGGACTGGCAGTGGTGGGAGAATGATTTGGCATTGGTTGTGAACCTGGCGATTTTGTTGTAGCAAATGGAAAGTTTGTTCAGGTCAGTTTTCTTTAGGTTTGTTAGAACTGGGGATACATAAACTAATGTGGATAGGAGATGGGTTCTGACCATATCAGTTCTAGACTTGGAGATAAGGTACCTTTTACAGCGATAGAGGGTCCCTAGCTTTTTATGGACTTTGGAGATAGTTATAGAGATATGTTTGTTGTATCTTAGTTGTGGATCAGTTGTTAAGTCCTAGTAGTTTGGCCTCTGATACTGGGGTGATGAGGGTCTTGTTGGCTGATAGCATGGAAAAGGTGAGGTCATTGGTCTTTGTTTGGTGAAAAAACATATGTTGTGTTTTTGGGGGGGTTTAATATCAATTGAGTCTTAGCCAGTTTTCTATTTCTGTAAAGAATTCTTTTTGTTGGAGAAGTTGGATGTTAGAAGTAGAGCAGATTAGGGTTGTATCATCTGCATATTAAACTATGTCATCTTGAGTGGTTGCTAAGTGGAGTTGGTTTGTAAATATGTTAAAAAGAAGGGGGCCTAGAATGGAACGTTGTGGGACACATAGTGTAACAGGAAGTGGAGGGACAGGGAGATGAGTCATTTGACAGACTGCTGGTGGTTATCTAGATAAATTTTGAACCAGAGTAGGGTGGGGTTATGAATGTTGAGGTCAGAGAAGCAGGTTAGATGTTTGTTGTGAGAAACTGTATTGAATGCTTTGGATAAGTCTAAAAAGGTAGCGAAGACTAGGTTGCTTTGGTTCTTGAGTGAGTTAATGGTGAAATTAATCAGGGCAGTTTTGGTACTGTGGGTGGGCGAAATCCATGTTGAGATTTGGAAAGTAGGTTATTGGAGAGAAGGTGGGTTAGGAGTTGAAGGTGGACACATTTTTCTAAGCTCTTTGATTGGGGGAGAGGATCTCAATTGATCAGTAGCTAGAGAGGTCAGTAGAGGGGCCACCATTGTGAATGAGGGTATGAATGAGGTCTTCCGCAGGGAAGGCACAGTACTTTCAATAATGGATATATTTATTATAAGAGAAATGAGGCAGGCTATGGTTTTGGAAGCGAGTTGGAGGTATTCGGCAGGAAGATTGTCAGCGGTGAAGGTGGTAGGTTTGAGTTTAGATAAGTATTTTTGGATAATAAATGTTGGAACTGGCCTGATAGAGAAGGGGTTAGTGTCATTTTGGGCCTTAGTGTCTTGCTGTAGGTCTGTAGTGTTTGTATTGTTTATGAGTTTGAGAAAGAAGGAGGTGAAGTATTTGTTGAGGTTAGTGTTTATGTCTAAGTTTGTGCATTCTATATTGGGGGTTAGTGTTTTTTCCGGGCTGGAGGATGGTGTTCACTGCAGCCCAAAATTTTTGAGGGTTGGAGTTGTGTTTTCTTTGTAGGGAAATGTAGTGGTTTTGCTTATCAGTCTTGATTTGTTTTTTTGCCTTATTTCGAAGTTCGAGAAAGGTTTGCCTAGTTGTGGGTGTCTTGTTTTGTCACTAGATTTTCCAGGCTTTATCCCTGTCTTTGAGTAATGCTCTTGTGTTTTTTGTAGCCAGGGGGCTGGATTACTGCATATCCTAATTGTTTTTGTTGGGGCTAGGTGGTCAAGGATTTTAAAATGTGGATATGTGTATGTGTGTATGTATGTATATATATATATATGGTTCTATATATATATATAAACACACACACACACACACAATCACACACACATAACCGACATATATATATATATACATGCCCGAGAGAGAGAGAGAGAGCTGTACATATATATATATCATACACTTATATATATATATATACATATATATATATATATATATATATATATATATATATACATATACAAGCAATATATAAATATTAGCTACAAATTAATAAAATTATTTGCTTTTTAGCATACAGACCATAGAATTTCAATGTATTTCCCCTTATGAAAAAGTGAATGAGAGAGACACTTTTGTGGAAGAGACTGCATGATTTTTTGTGGTATGAGAATTATGTCATACATCATGCAATATAGCATATTTATATGAAATCGTATGAGACCATCTGTGGGAGTGCAGTCTAATAGAAAATAATTATGGAATTATTTCACAGATTCTGGGAAAAGTATAGATAACTAGGAATGGAAAATAGACACTTTGAGCAGCTAACCTACCTGGTGTATCAATTTATCTCACAGGTAGTGACTAGGATAGAAACAATAAAAGATACAAGTTGTCTGAATATAACGGAAGAAGTTGAAAGGTGGATGTGGTATTAATTTGCAAAATGTATGATATCCAAGTGAAAAGAATGTACTATGATCTAGCATCAAATAGCAGAACCAAATCCATTATATTGAACTAGAGTGTATTCTCAGAAGTGAGACGCACAACAGGTAGCACACTTGTCTTTGGTGCAGAAGGCTGTGGGTTCTATTCCCACATCAGGTAGATTAATTGCTGACACTGCAGTGCAGCATAGGTGTGTCATATTTCAGATGAGATGTTAAACCAAGTTCCCTGCTAACCTGGCCAAATTACCCCATAGTATAAATACCACCTCTGAACTCTGCTCCAAAAATGGTATGGGATTAATCTCATCAAGAAAAGATAAATAAAATGAGTAGATAATAGGCATGCAGTCTAAAAGGACAGCCCAGTTTACCCAGAGCACAATCTAGAAAGTGCTTACTTACTTATAGTCATAATGTAAACAAAAGAAGGCTGAACGAATCAAACTCAAGACTATAGGAAGCATTTTATTAAAACCCTTTAGTCTTGGTAATATGCAATATCTGCTGGCGAAGAAATAGTTTGACCCTAAAAGACAAATTCATACACCTTTCCTGATTAGCCTAATACATGGCCACTGCACCCTGTTTGCACTATGATAGAGCTGGTTTTGTACTGTTAACTTGATACAGACTATAAAAACAGAGTGAAAATGATATGGAAATATTTGATGAATATAAAAATGTGTATTTACCATCTCAGAAATATGGTAAGTACTGTCAAATTTAAATCCAAATGTTTTCCAATATAATATTCTTGCTTGTTTTACCAGGCCTGATTATAAATGTAGCGATTTTACAGACTGCATCTGTTCTGTGTTTTTGCATACTTACCCTCCCTGAGTAATACATGTAAATCCACCTAAGCAAAAGAGGTCAGCAGTTGCTTATGAAATGTAATTAAAAGAATTATGAGATGCATGCTTTAAAATGGGACTCGTGAATGGTTGTGTAATGCGAGTTTTTGTGGCCAGCTGAAAAAAACGCTTTGAAACTTGCAGACAGGTGCAAAGTAGCCAGGAAGCATAATCTGTATTGTTCATGCCAGATTAATATAGAATAGTTAAAAATGCAAATGAACAACAATACAGTGCAAAACAATATATCAGAATCCTACACCTAGCTAGTTCACAGACTTTATAAACTTAAGAAATGACCATGAAATGAGATTGGTACAATTCTGCATAAAAGCTGAATGACAGTAACACAGGTGCTGTGGTGTTCAGTATCAGCGGTTCATCTGTGTCCTTGAGGTATAATATGGCAGGTACAAGTGTCACCCCCAATAGGCAGTATATTAGACAGAAGCTTTACACAAAGAAGAGCTCTGTCATTCTAAGTAATCAAAGATTTCTTCATTATTAAGAGCTAGCAGGGCCGGTTGTACCACATCCGCGACATGTGCTGTTGGACCCGATTCGATAGAATGATATGAGCAACATCATCATCATCACCATCATCATCAGCCCCCGTTTTCCCATTTTTCTACATGGGTTCAGGGTATCATGTTAATTGTCGCCAGCTCTCTCGATTCAGTGTCACACTCCTGCCTTCTTTAACACTCATGTCTGACTGTCGCAGATCTTCTTTCACACAATCCATCCACCTCTTTGCTCGATGCCCTCACTTCCTCTTACCTTCTTCCTGTCTGTCCCAAATCTTCCTCACTAGATTGTCTTCTGCTTTTCTTCACATGTGCCCAAACCACTGTAATCTGTTCTCTTCGATCTTTTCTGCAATTGGAACTACTTTGGCTTCTGCTTTTATGTCATCATTTCTTCATCTGTCCCACAGTGTGCATCCTACCACCCTTCTCAGGCACTTCATTTCCATCACCTCTAGCTTCTTCAACTGTTCTGCCTTTACTGCTCAGGTTTATGTACCATACAGTAGTACTGGTCACATCACTGTCTTGTACACCTTGCTTTTCAGCTTCTTTGGCATTCTTCTGTCATAGACTACACCTGATACTCTATGCCAGTTGGCTGCAGCCCCTCTGATTCTAGCTTTGACCTCTTTAATCAGACTACCCTTCTCCTTAACCACCCCTCCCACATACTTGAAGCTGTTTACCTGTTCCACTTACTTCCATTCTATCTCTATTCTTAGCTTCTTCTGATTTCCCCAGTTTTCTGCCATTACCACCGTCTTATCTGTGCTTAGTTTCATCCCATGTGCCTTTAGATTTGCATTCCATTCTCCTATCCTTTGCTGAAGTCCTAGCTCAGAGTCTGCCTGTACTTCCACATCGTCTGCATACAGCAGCTATGTTATCTGTCCCCTCCAACCTGTTTGCTAATGTAGTCCATCACCAGTATGAACATCAGTGGGCTCAGAGCTGAACACTGGTGTACACCCACTCCCACTGGGAACCCCTCTGTGAGGCTGAACCCTGTTTGCTCTTGAATCACTGGTTCCATGTACATAGCCTGCACTAATTCTACCAATGTTTCCGGGACTTCAAACCACCGCAGTACTTTCCAGATTAGTTTTCTTGGGACCCTGTCATATGCTTTCTCTAAGTCTAGGAATGCACAGTTGGACTCTGTCCTCATTTCTAGCTTCTTCTCAAGCATCTGTCTGAATGCAAACATCAGGTCAATTGTGCTGCATCCTGATCTGAATCTGAACTGTTCATCTCCCATCTTACATTCTTCTACTCTGCATATCCATTTATCAATCACCCTCTCCAGAACTTTCATATAATGTGATAGGAGTTTGATGCCTCTATACTGCCCACAGTTGTGGATGTCCCCTTTGTTCTTGTACACTGGCATGAGTATGCTTATTCTCCAGTCATCTGGAATATGCCTTTCTCTCCACACTGCTATTAATACCCTCAGGAGCCATTTCTCCCCTATCTCACCCAGCATCTTTATCATATCTGCTGTCACCTCATCTGAGCCTGCTGCTTTCCCTGACTTCATCTTCCTCAGTGCTTTTCTTACTTCTTCTAGGGTGGGCTCATCTTCTTTTCTCATCGTAGGCTGTTTCTGGGGCAGTACAGCTTCTGTGGGGTTTTCTTAATTTAGAAGCTGCTAGAAATACTCCTTCCATCTGCCTTTGATGTCCTGTGGACTGGTGAGCAGGTTGTTGCTGGAATCCCTTATGAAGGGTGTCTGACTATCTTCTTTATCTTTCTGTCTTTGCCTTGCAACCTGATGTAGTTTATTTGTGCCCCTTACTGAGGCACTTTCCAGAAGATGATAGAGTGCCTCTGATGCCCTATTCCTTTCTACTGCAACTTCTTTCTTAACTTCTTTGTTAGCCAACCAGTAGCCCTTCCTAGCCTGGTCAGTCTTGTCTGTCTACCACTTCTTCCGGCACTCCTTCTTTCTTTTGATGACTTCCTGGACTTCTGCATTCCACAACCAGCTTTCCTCATGTACCTTATTTCCATACCTGGCTCAGCCACATATCTGTTCTGTAGTCCTAACACATGCTGTTTTAGGTGCTGCCATTCTTCTTCAACTCCACTTATTCCTTCCACTTCTTGGGGAGCTAGAGCCCTGAGTAATTCCTTGAACTGTTGTACTTTCTCTCCAGTCAGCTTCCAGGTCTTCAGCTTGGTCTCTGTTGACCTTAGATCCTTCTCTGACCACTGCTTGCAGATGATTGTAGCAACTAATGGTTTATGCTGTGGGCCAAATGTTTCACTGGGGATGACTTTGCAATCATGGATTTTACCCCAGTCCTTTTTCCTTGCTAGGAGGAAGACTACCTGAGTTGCATGTTGGCTACTCTTGTATGTGATCTTGTGACTGCCTCTCTTTCTGAACCATGTGTTGGCTACTATCAAGCCATTCGGCAGAGAGAAGTCTAGAATGGCTTCTCCTTCTTTATTCCTGTTGCCCAGCCTATGTGGATCCAGGCAGTCTGTCTGTCCCGATATGTGCATTTAAGTCACCCATTACCAACACCAGTTCATGTTGTCCTGCTTTAACTAGTAGGTCCTGCAACTGCTGTCTGAATGCACTCTTTTCCCCACTATCACAACCATGCTGCAGGGCATAGGCTGAGATTATGAATACTGCCCTATCCTTAAACTGAAGTCGGATTGCCATGAGTCTGTCATTAATTCTGATAATATCCCTCACTGCCTTCTGAAGCCTCTTTCTCACCGCAGTTCCTACACCATTTCTAGCCTGTCCCCCACCTGAGTAGTAGAGTCTGGATCACAAGCCAAGTGGCTTTGCTGCACTGCCCTTCCATCTCATCTCTTGGATACACAGGATGTCCAGCCACCCCCGTATCATTATGTCATCCACTTCCAAGCTGCATCCTGTCAGTGAACCTACATTAAGCGTAACAATTCTCAGTTCATGTTTGGCAGCTTGGTTGGTTTTACGTCCAGCTTTCGCTCAACAGATCTATCCCAGGTAACCCAAGCAGGGCAACTAGACACTGGCCAGCATGGCAGGCACACACTGGCCAATAGGGGCACATATACCCCTCCCACAGTTAGCAAGGGTCCCTGGCGTGGATGAGAGTAGGTTGGGTCCTCAACCCACTTATCACTGGTAACTACCCATGGCCATTTTTGGCGACATTAGCCAACATGACTGAATCACCTATAGCCATATTTTACACTGAGTGGCTAGCCCTGCCACTGCATGCAGTCTGCGATCCGTGTTCTCCTATCTTGAGTATACTAAACACTACAGTAGATGCCCAAAGCGGTTGGTCTGTACAACTCTTCAGCTGCATTCATTGGTGAGTTTGAGATGCAAACACTCAGCATGTTTTTTGCGGACTTGGGGAGAAACTCCACGGAAACACAGAGAGAATGTGCAAACTGCAAACAGGCATTGGTCGGAGGTCATTATCTAATCTTGTACCTTGTGCATGGGAGGCAAAGACCTTAACCACTAAGCCATCTGGTCTCTTCTAAACATGTGTATATATATATATATATATATATATATATATATATATATATATATATCCACATCCCTCTTCTTTTAGACAGCAGGTATATGTCAATGCCTGCTGTGGTTACTGAAGTCTTCTTGCTTTTTGCATCTCATGTCCCAGCTACAGAAATCATGTTCATGTAAAAATGCTGATGAGTCTAGGTGCATTAAGTTGATATCAAGTGGCTCTGCAGAACGCCACCCCCTCACTCTGCACAAAGACTCAATACTGCCATCATGTGGCCGACTGACTCCATTCACTCTGCTGGTCTAAGAAACAACTTCCACCACAAAGTAAACTGTGTTGTATCTGGCCTGTGTAGCAGCTTGTGGCACAGGCCTAGCTGGGGCTCCCCAGTACTACTGGCCTACTGACAGCTATTTGCATTTCCTCCTGTATTGTCAGATAAAGATAAACTGTTTGTTTCCCCATTTTCTCTTACTTTTGTTTTCTCTCTCTATCCTCTCTGTATGTGTGATCTAAAGTTTTCTTACTTTCCACTCAGGGCAAGCTGTGACCACCTGGACTATAGCTATACTAACTCCTCTCCCCCCTCCCCCCCCCTCCCCCCCTCCCCCCAAATCATACCCTTTACTTTTCCTTTTTTTTTTTCTACTACCTCCCTACCCACACAACATGCACTGTATATCAAACATGCACTTGTGGCAGCAGCCAGGCAACAATCACCCACAACCCAATCTTACACCCAGTACACCTCTCCTCAACTCGACCTAAAATGTTCTCAAAACTGTCTCCCTTCAATCATCCAGTACACTATCCTTCTCAATAATACCCTATCTCTTACCACTCTCAATTTCTTTCTGTTTTCTCCTAGTTTCTCCCACTATAAAATTATCTATGCAATTTAAACTATACTTTCTGTTGAATTTCCTCTTGTCAAGAAGGAAGAACCTCATTTATAATTGCACTCCTCTCCCAATTTCTCAGAGGGCAATGCAGCTCATGCACTATCTTTGCACTACTCTCCTATGTTTACCCTACCTTACTTCTTATAACTCCCACCTTTTGATACATTGTACATCAAACCCTTCTCCACAGAATTCTTCCTCCCAGACACCATACTCACACAACAGGCACACTTACATCATCTCTCGTAACATCTTCCCTATCCAAATACCCAACATATCCAGGCAAATGCTTACTATACTGCCTTGGTATTAAACAGTTATAAATACAAACAGTTCTTCCCTCATATGTCCTTAACTTCATCCTCATCTCTAGATAGCAACATCCACCTGAGCTCAAGTGCCAGTCCCCATATTACTTCCTCTCCCTCTTCACAAAATAACAATTAACCCTATACCATCATGCACATTCGACTTCAGAATTTCTACTATAAGATATAAACTGTCATAATGTATGCAAGAAAGGCCATCTCTTAGTCTTCACTGAACTGTGACATAACCCAGAATCAAAAATGAGGAAATATTACCTGCCGACTATAATACAGTGGGACTGGATTGTATACATAAAAAGCAGGTGACATTGCTATACTGTACCCTAATAACATCAAACCTGTTACATATCTAGAAACAATATTCACTTTTACAAATGTTGAGCTACTAATCTCCCTCTTAAAAATAATAAATGACTACAAAAGCATATGCACATTCATGTGATATATTCCCCAAGGTAACAGAATCCCCATAGTTGAAGAACTCTTATGCTAGCTCACCATTAACATCAACCAAACAACATTACTTTTTGGCACTCTAAATACTGATAGGCTGTTTATCAGTACAAACACCTCTATCAATGCCATGATCTGGTATAATTTCTAACAACGCATTAGCTCTCCAACTAGATATAATAACTCCTAGAGTAGAGCATCCACCCTTGACAGAAGTAAGTCGATCCATCAAGAGCAAATCAACTGAAAGATGGTATATTAAAAAATTGCCAAACAACTTATGGCAATTCTAGAAGGATTTTTTTTTTTTGCAGGGAGGCAGGCCGCCTGCACGCACCTATGAAGGTCACCCCCACACCTTATATACCCCTCATAGTTATATATTCCTACTCCAAGGTTTTACAACATTGGATAAAAGATTGATCTCCATTGTCACTGAATCCTTTTTTGGCAGCTTTTCCTTGATCTACTAGCACTTGGTAGAATTCCTATCAATAAATTTTACAGGTTCTCCCCTTGATTGAGCACTCACAACCAACCCAAGCAAAATTGTCTTTTCTGGCACACTTCCAAGCTCAATTAGCATTCACTTACTTATCTTCATAGAACTATCCCATTCAAACAAGAAAAACATAATCACATCACTGTATGAGATATGTCAAACTTTAAAAGAGACACATTAATATCCAACTTGAAGCATTATAACTACCACATACTAGAAACTTTTCACCTGGATGATATTGTCATTGTATTCAGTGAGGCTTTCTTTATAGTACTCAACCAACCAGCATATAATGCACAGTCTTTCTCTGTGGCTATCCGAAGCCACAAAACAACTTATGCCCCTGTAAGACAAAGCCTTGAAAACATGGCTTCAAAACAAAACTCACCCCAGCCTGCAATAGTATAGAGAACCGTGAAATGAAAGCAAGCAATGCATCAGAATTGATGAAGCAAACTACAACATCTCACATCAAGCCACAGCCCAAAACAGTTCTGGACCTTGGTAGATAACATGCTTAACCCAGGTTGTCCACCCAGGTTGTCCAACTCTGCAACGTCATAGCATTCCTCCTTACAATGTTTCCATTTCCAGCTTATTCAACACATTGTTTACACAGCCTGTCTCTTCTGTTATTATTAATGTGTTACCGAACAATGCAGCACATTAATCCTCTGGTGGACCTGCCCTTCACCTCACCCCAATTCCTACTTCTAGTATAAAAATGCTCCTCAAGCTAAAACTTATTACTCCAGCCACTGATAATCTCCTCACTGATTATCTCAGAATGGCAGCAGATTCAAAATATCTTTCTCTTTCTCAGTCTTGATAAAAAGGGCCATCCATAAGCACTGTGTGCTAAATAGTTGGAAAAACTAATTAGTCATATCACTTCTCAAGGGAGGCACCTTCATCAAATTCTGCAACTACTGCCCACTTGCCATACTATCTGCACTATTTATCAAAATGTGTCCACACCCAACTGCTCAAGTATCTTCTTGACATTAACCTTCTCTCACCAACATAACATGGCTTCAGGCCACACACACTACAGTACTATGACTTCTCTTCTCAGTTTCACCAACCAAGTCATTCTCTGCAGACTCTCAAAATACCTAGTTAAACATTGCGCCTAGACCTTTCCAATGCAGTTGACACAGTATCCCATAATATACTCTTGTATAGATTGTTCCTATTACATTTAGACACCACCACCCTTTCCTTATTCCACAGTGATATGTCAATTAGATAACTAGCAGTAAGGCATCTCAATGGATAGTCTTCTTTCATACCCATTCCAGAAGGTGGGTTTCAAGGATCCATATTAGGATTCATACTATTTAACATTTTTCTATAAATGATTTAGTTCCTTATTTGATATGCAGCTAATGCCACTCTCATTTTCTTTGCAAATTCAATATCCCAGACTAATGGAAAAATATAGATGTCATTCTCTGCCATAAAACACTGGCTCCTAAAATCTTTCTTCCTTTTATATTCTAAAATAATAAAAAATAAAAAATCATGCTACTTACCTCAAAAACATTTTCACATGCTAACCAAAACTTTTACATGCACAAGCAACTTTGCCCTCACCTTATCAAACAGCATCACTATAGAAGTAGTCTCCCACACAAAATTATTTGGGATTATTATTGACAAGAAAAGACCTAAATTTTGATTGACATTGACATCTTGTGCCAAAGTAAATGCTTTCTAGCTGTTAAAAATGGCCAGAACATTCTTTCTGCACTCCTCTTTCTTATATGCTACTATATTCGCAAACCTCCACATTTTTCTCTTTAGTAAAATTTATCAATGTTATAATAAATTATCAAGAGTTGCTGCAAACCACAAGCCCAAATCACACCACTGTAAAGCATTGAAACAACTATAGTGATCAGACCGAACTACCTCTCTATCATACAACTGACTATAGTCTACAGCATTATATATACACCACTAATCTGTCCATGTCCAGCTCTAGTAACCAATAAAGATCTGTGCACTCCCACCAGGGCACTATATTCAATGGATAACATCTACCCACCATAAAAAACTCATTCAAAGTGCAATCTACTCCATTAAAAATTCATAAATCTGGAATTCCATTCCTACTTCTATTGAAATGAAATAAACTCCCTCCTAAAACACCAGCTTAATAATGCATGTCTGTGCTCCTGTAAATCCCTTGATTAGCTACTTTTAAATCTCTCTCTCTTTTAAATCACCCATCCACTACTTTTTTATTGTTTTTTTATTGTAACAAGTATACAAACTCTTTTCCTCACAGTCCAAAAATAATCTGATCTCCAACAATATTCCATAACTACCTGGTCGTCATCCTGGTTTAATTGATTTTTAAATCCCAATGATCAAGTCCACCATTAGTATCTTCTTCAAATTTGCATATTGACTTGGGGAAGGGGCCTTGATCCTGACCCAATCAATAGTGATAATAAGTCCCTCAGCTAGTAATTGACACATTTGTTTTTAAGTTGGCGAGACAGAGAAGCTGGACTTCCTATGTTGAGCCGTGCTGTACATATCTGCCGAAAAAGTTCCCTGACCAAGGAGAGGTCATCAGGATTATTCACAGGTATTTAAACTCTTCCAGTATGCCAACTGGGTGGCCACCTACAAAGGTATTTAAACTCTTCCAGTACAGATAACATGCATATGCCAACTTGATGGCCACCTATGGTGTTTATATTCTAGGGGCATTTTTCCACCTGTATTTATTTTTGAAAGCAATGAAACATAGCACTTGCTCTAAAAAATAAATAAATAAATATATGTCCCAATATATCCCTGTTAAAAGAAAGTGTTCTCATGAGGTGGGTACCCAAGGGTGGGAAGTTCTGCAACTGACCACACAGGTCACATTACATGCATGTTGTGAGGTCTCTGATTTGTGAGCAGAAATTCCACAACATTTAGGTGTAAAGGGAATTTGTTTGGTGTGGATGCAGTGAAAAGAGGGAAGCTGTAGTTTCCTTTGACAGTTCTGTGAAGTTATTTTTTTTTTTTGTGCAAACAATGATCAACCAGATATTGATATTGGACAGTACTGTGCTCAACCTCTCTGATGAATGATCAGCACAAAGCAAAACATAATAAGGCAGGGGAACAATTGGACAAAATCACTGACAGATTTTAAATATTGCACCATTTTCCTTAAAATGTTAATGGAATCATTTTGCATCAACATGCATTTCCTGAAAAAAAAGTATGAAACACTAATGTTTGACATTATTGACTGAAATTATTAGTGATTTACCGGAAAGTCCAACATTTTTAAGGTATATTGCAAAAATATGACAAAATTAGGGACAGTAGAGAGGTATGGTGGGTAACTGTGCAGGACATAAAATAAAATAAAACATGATCGTATATATATCTGTAGCTAAATTTGGTTGTCATTCATTTGCATACAAATGTAAGAAATCAAATGAGTGGCCATAAAAGAGTGAATAGACAAATGAGTGACCTTGCATTTGTGAGAAGCATGTTTGGTTGAATTCAAGCTGTATCTATTATGGTATACTTTAGAGAAAGAAGACTTCAGTAACTGCAAAACATTTGCCCTTCTGTTTTCTATAGTAGACTGCACAACTAATTAATACACTAAGAACTTTCTATAAGCAATTTATAATTCTTGGTTTGAGAAATTCAGCCTTCAAATGTGTGATATGTTCCTGATTAATCATCTCAGCTGATTGCCACTCAGCAATAAATCAGTAAAGGAATGTTGGAGGCCCCAGACAGATGCTCAATCTAATACATAATCTACAAAACAAGAAATGGCATGTGTAGCTTAATAAATTTAACACCTTCCCAATCTCAAACACACCTTAATAACCTATTGATGAAAACAGGGACGTGCTGGAAAGATACAACCTTAGTGACCTCTACCAGGAATGAAGAAGTGGCTGGTCACCATTATGTCTACAGGGACTAAATAGCTAGCACATGGCACACAGCCCATCCAATAGACATTAAAATAATGTTGTCAAGCTGGTAGGTCAATTGTAGCATATTGTGATGCTTCTCACAATTTTGAAGAATATTACTGTCCCAAAACATAGTAAAGTTGTGTAAATAATGTTATATCAGTGTTACACAGGGTATACCTTCATTTTGTTGAAAGGCAGTTGTACGATCGCACTATTGTGTGACTTTAAATCATGAAACTCAACATGTTTCTGAAACAAAATGTCAAGAATGGTAATCTGGGAAATCAGATTTGACCTTTTTCGAACAGCAGCACAACAGTGAATGTTAGGAGACATTTCAGAATGTCTCCAAGCATTGTTATGCAGGGGGCAAGCCCCCCTACACCTCCCCACACCCCTGCTACTTCCCCCCACTATAGTGCAATCTGCACCTTGAATGCTGAATTCAAATGAGTGAATGCCAATGTGCATTCGCTCATTTGAATCCGCAACAGTGGCAGTCAACATTTCTGAAATCTTGAGGTTGTACTTTCACACTTTGGTGCATCGTACAACTTACTTCTGACGAAATGAAGGTAAACTGTTTACAAAGAGCTCATTGTAAATAAATAATGTCTATAACAGTATTTTTCAAAGCTTAATGTAAATAGAGTGATATGTATTTAAATGAATAGTGTTTCTGTTAAGTTGTGCTCGTTTCTTTAAGACCAGAAATACATCTGACTGCATTAGCAGTAACAGTTTGTTTAAGAAGCCAGCAAATGTGAATAAAAAAAGAAAGTTGAAATATAACAGTCCTACACTTAGCCCACCTTACAGTATTAACAACTTCTCTTGCCCAGCAAAGTATTCAGCAGCCAAGTTTCATAGACTTACTCACATCTCTCATTATAACCCAATAGCTAGAAAAACCAAGAACCTAATTTTTAAACTTTTACAACTCACCCTAAACGTAGAAGTCTACTCCCTTTTAGATGGTGATATGCACCCAAACCCTGGTCCCACCAAAAGCACAGCTACACAGCCTGATACAACAAGCTCCTAATAATACACACATGCTTACCAAGCCCCCCAACTCTCTCCTG
Source organism: Protopterus annectens (assembly GCF_019279795.1). NCBI lineage: Eukaryota > Metazoa > Chordata > Ceratodontiformes > Protopteridae > Protopterus > Protopterus annectens. Next base: position 1,734,221,138 of record NC_056729.1, on the reverse strand, counting down.
ATAGCTCATCTTAACATTTGTAGCATCAATAATAAAGTTGCTCACCTGCATGCCCTTATAGATGTACACTCTTTTGACATCCTCTGTCTGTCTGAAACATGGCTTAATCCATCAATACAAGACAGTGCAGTTCTACCCCCTGGCTACAATATCCTGAGACTTGACTATAACACTAAGAAAGGTGGAGGCGTAGCCATACTTTATAAGAATGGATTACAAGTTACCTCGCTAGACCCCAAGCCTCCACTTTCCAACAATGCAGAGATTCTTCTAACCAAGATTCAGCTTAACAAATGTAAAGCCATATATCTAATCTGTGTCTATCTTCCCCCAGGCAATAACACCAACACAATAGAGGCTATCCTCAGCTGGCTCTCAAGTAACTACCCCCAAGAAACCATTATACTTGGAGACTTTAACATAAACTGGAACTCCTGTATATCTGAGCAGCCTTCTACTCATATCAACCTATATGGTTTTACCCATACTATAACATCCCTTACCTATACTAATAAACTTAACAACAAAACAAGTACCCTCGACTGGATACTTACTAATACTCCCCAACAAAACTATAAAACAGGCACCCTCCCAGAGGACATAAGTGACCACTTGCTTACCTATCTAATCAGATATAAAACTGAAGTCCCAAACTCAACTATCTGCAGAACTATTCGTACTAACAAAAATTTCAACCCTGCTTACTTTCAAACTGAACTAAGCGCCTGTGACTGATCACCCCTGAAACACCTTCCACTAGATAATGCAGTTAAATACCTTAATTCAAAATTTCTTTCCATTTTAGATTGCCATGCCCTATTACGCAAAGTTAGAATCAGAACTAAACCAGCACCATGGCTCAACAAAACTATCAAACAAAAAATCCTCTAAAGAAATAAACTATGGGCCAAATCGCATTCAACAAAAAGCCCCTCAGATCACTTACAATTCAGACAGCTAAGAAACGAAACACAAAAAGCCATATTAGCCGATAAAAGAACCTATTACTGCCAGCTTCAACAGACCCACCAAAATAATCCTCAAAAATTCTGGCTAGGTATCAATAACCTCCTACACCCCGGACACTCATGCACTCCTACTCCCTCTGGCTCTGTTCACAACAATCCCATCCAAATAGCCAACTCATTTAACAAATTTTTCACTGAAACAATCCAATCCCTAGCCAACCAGCTGTCCCCTAGCACCTCATGCTCTACCACAACCTCTACCAATAATCCTCCTCTATTTCATTTTCAACCAGTGCCCATATCGCTCATCTGTGACCTCATCCAGAAACTTAAACCCACCATACTCTCTGCAGATCTACTCCCTGCAGAATACCTGCAAAAAGCTGCTAAAGTCATAGCCTACCCCATATCTATCCTCATTAACAGAACTATTTCTGAAGAAACTATCACCTTTAATATCAAAAGTCTCTCACATTATCCCCCTGCACAAAGGTGGTAACTCCAAGGAGTTCTCCAACTACAGGCCCATAGCCATACTATCTCCTTTGGCAAAAATAATGGAGAAATGTATTAATTTCCAACTGTTAACCTACCTACTTGAACACAATTTACTAGCAACCTGTCAACATGGCTTTAGACCATTTCATAGCACCACCCCTACTCTCTTATCCTTCACTAACCGTATTAATAGTAATCGTAATAATGACACTCTAGCCTCAGCCCTTTTAATCGACCTGTCTAAAGCATTTGACATGGTTAACCACCACCTCCTCATAGACACACTCAAAAACCTGTCATTGGATGCCCTTACTATACATTGGTTCCAATCATATCTAGATAATAAGCAACAGGCTGTACTATAGGATAATACTTTATCTGCCCACTTCCCAGTTGCCCTAGGGGTCCCTCAAGGATCCATATTGGGTCCTTTACTCTTCTCCATCTTTACAAATGACCTCCATTCTGTAATTCCACAAGCTGACTGCATCCAATACGCAGATGACCCCACACTCATATGCTCTGCTACTACCCAATCAGAACTTCAGTCACTAACCCAAAAGACCTTTAGCACAGTCGAAAACTGGCTCCTACAAAGGTGTCTTATCTTAAACCCCAAAAAAACTAAAATGCTACTATTCACCCCCACCCGCAGAACCTCCCCACTTAACTTTACTGTTAACTCAAATAACGGAACTATAATATCCCCCGAACCAACCACCAAACTACTCGGAGTACTAATAGATAATAACTTGTCTTATGAGCCTCACATTAATAACACCATAAAAACAGTAAACAAGAAACTAGGTTCCCTCTTTAGAATCAAACCCTTTCTAACTCCTCTAGCCAGGGTCACCATTGCTCGCACCCACCTTATCTCTACCCTGCTCTATGCCTCCCCTATCTATACCAAAATATGCAGAAGTAATCTGAGTAAACTGTCATCCTCCTACAACAATATTGCCAGATTTGCAGCTGGGTACTCCTATAGAACTCATCACTGTATCAACCTGAATCAACCTGGATGGTTAGAATTGCCAAATCTAATACTTTTCAATCAACTAATAGTAGCCCATAAGATCCTGTTTCTACCTCAAAATACACCCATACTTACATCCCTAGTCACCCCCTATAACAATCTCAAAACCTTACGCTCATCTAATAAACTACTTGTACAAATATCTAAATCCAACAATTCAGCTGGTGACACCCTGTTCTCTAATACAATAGGTAAAACCTAGAACAGCCTCCCAAGTCAACTAACCTCACTATCCTCAGTTCACCTATTTAAAAGCAAGCTCAAACACTACCTCATATCACACTGGATATGCCCCTGTGATAACCCAGACTACTTGATTCCTAGCCTCTTAGGAACATTATCTTGTGTTTACTCACCGGTAATAGTGTGCTTGACCATTCTGAGGATTTTTCCTCATGTAAATATGTATATACAACTGAATGACTAACCATTTTCATATAAGACTACAACTCTTGTGAGACTGAACACTATAATTGTATCCTTGTATTTTGCTTTGGAATACTATATCCACTTAACACTAGTGTTTTTCTTTTGATATTTTTGTGTGACTTTAGAATCTATAGCATCTCTTAGATATAATTTGCATTATTAATTCAAACTACTGTTGTATCTAGGTTTATTTTAGATCAGGTTTTTCCCTGTTGGAATACAGAATATAAAATCCCAGATATGTAATATGTTATAAAGCTTTGTAATGTATCAATTTCTATTGTAAATATCATTGTCTTGTCCTATTTTGTTGTTTGTAGAGCTTTTCTCCCTGGGCCTCCACTGAAAATGGACATAAATCCAGCTGGACTAGCCCGGTCAACAGATGTAAAATAAATAAATAAAATAAATAAAATAAGTCCTTTGTGGATGGGGACTTGGTGCCCAGAGTAGCAGCTTTCGGAGAGGCAATTAACCACAATGAAAGATGACCTGAAATGCAGAATCCAGAGAGACTTACCAGCAAAGGGTATTCTCAGTAGTAAATTATGTGCTGACTTTATTTTTGCTTTGAAGAATGTGCACTTAATTTTGCTAGTATATAATAAACTGTATTTTTTGGGCGGCCGTGGTGGTGCAGCGGTTAGCATTGCCGCCTCACAGCAAGAGGATCTCTGGTTTGATCCTCGGCTGGGATGCCTTCTGTGTGGAGTCTGCATGTCCTCCCTGTGATCGCGTGGGTTTCCTTTGGGTGCTCCGGTTTCCTCCCACATCCCAAAGACATGCTGTAGGTGGATTGGACACTCTAAAAATTGGCCCTAGGTGTGAGTGTGTGTGCCTTCTGTGGAAGGCTGGATGCCGGGCTGGCAACTCAATACCGTAAAATTCCACTGCCAATCAGAAGCAGACAGGTGATCTGCTGTGGCGACCCCTAACCAGGAAAAGCTGGAAGAAGATAATAAACTGTATTTTTTATGGATTCATTTTATTTGAAATACTGTTTGTATCTTATTTTCAGGTTCCAGGATCTAATTGTTCAACAGTCTGCCAGCCTGGACAGGTTAAACGGGTAACTGGATACCAGTCTTGTTGTTATGAGTGCGAGGACTGCCCAGCAGGGACCTTTCAAGAGAGCGAAGGCAAGTACTATAGTTATTCATGTCTTTGGGTACCTCTCCAGTTGTAGGGGTGTCACCAAATGAAATAAGTACAGGGTCTGTCACATTTAGAAGGCACAACAGAAGGTATTTGAAATGCTGGTTTATAGTAATGAAGCACTGTTTATAATGAGAAATAACAACACCACTTGTCAGGTTAGGAAACTCTTGGCAGACTTTTAAAAGAAAACCTTGAGTTGTTATTCATTAATAGTGTATATTTTCTTTTATTTATTTTATTTTGCTGGTATGCAGGCTGAACCTAATTGTCCCTTTTCAATTACCGCCAGATACTTTAAAAAATATAACAAATATAATATCAACCAGTGAAAAATATAACAGAATATAATATCAACCAGTGAGCGAGCAAATATATATTCATAAGTTCAGTTCATGGACTTGTACTAAGCTTAAAGGTAGAGGGCTTAGTTTAATATAAATAAGCTAAATCTCATTGCCACGTTGCTTTGACATAAATTTATGACCATCAGTGCATTCATTTCCACTGATTTCGAATGTAGGGAAGGACCTCTTTTGTTTGCTATATAAGGACGGTTTATTCCAGTGATAGAGGATTCATTGGTTTGGAAACATGTCATGTCAAGAGAATCAGGTCATACATTGCTCAGAAGGCTAAACTCTCTGCTTAGGAGTCTATAAGCAACACAATAAGGGACGAGCATCTTTAATCTATCAGGGTAGGTCATGTTATCCAACCCTGATTTCTTCTCACTCTGGAATTGCTCAGGTCTTTCAAGATTGTCCAGGTGTTTGGAGTAATACATCATAAAGGGAGCACTGAATTTGATAGTGAGTCTAATGAAAGAGGAATACAGAAATATCAAGATTTATTTGAATCTAGATGAAGTTTTATGATATATAAATCATGCAAAGTAAAATGATTTTCTATTTATAACCAAGCCATGATAGTAAAAAAAGTTTACTATCTACAGGACTACCAAGATATTGGCTTTTAGTATGAGATCATGACTGGTTCACCAGGTGTTGGTCTGGTACAGGCCTTGCTAGAGGAACTATCTCACAGTTGTTAGCAAATGTAATGAGCCGCACACCCTCGATGCCTGGTCTGACTTCAGGAAGTTGATACCAAGGAGTGCAGGACTCAGGCGAGGCACCTGTTGGACACTATTAGTACCCTTTCCTTGACTTGAGGACGTCCTGCTCACCCTTAAAGTGTGCAGTCTGAAAGCGAACAAATTTGCTTTCTATTGAACAACAAATGTTTAATACTGAGATATGCAGTTTGTCTATATATGTGCAAGGTGAATGATAAAAAGAGTTTGGCAATATTAGGAAAATCAGTAAGGACAGTCAGAAATTTACATTCATTGGGACTTCAGGTATCAAACAAGTTAATCAGGTTAAGTAGACAATACTGTCCTTTTAAAAATCTAAATTAGTTTGGTTCCAATGTTTAAAGATTGCTTACACCACTGTTTATTAGATCAAAAATAATGCATTCCATTAATCTGCAGACAATGCTAATGAGACTAATAGGTCTGTAATTATCAGGGTCAGTTGCCCTACTATGACCATTCTTCATGCTTCTGGGACATAGCCAGAAGAAACATTCAAGTTGAATGGGTTAAGGAGGAATTAAAATGCTATGTTTAAGTACAAAGAAATTAACAGTAATGTTCCAAAGCACAAGAAAGAGACTCACTCAAGTTCATCAGTTAAATATTATTAATGTACAGGGATTCTGCCTCCTTAATGGTACAAAACAGAGACATTTACCTGTTACTTTAGATTAAATTATCTTTTTCTGGATTCAGTGCTTTTTATTAACACTGTACTTGGCTGATATCTGTTAGTTGACCACTTATGGTCAACTAAGCAGATGATATATAGGTTCATAGGTGTTTAGTAAGCTAATGACCACAAGGGTCTTTTTAAGCCTGGCCATGCACCCAAATCTCTGACAAGTTCTGATACCCTTGATAAGTGTAAGCAGGGGCCTGGGGGATGAACCATTTACAGGTTGCCTGTGTCCATTAGAGACATAGGTGATTGACAGATGTGTGAGCAAAAAAGGGCTCCCGCTGAAAGGGGGCATTAGCTCAGTTGGACTATCCTGGTCAACAAATGTCAAATAAATAAATAATAATAAATATTCCCTATTCCAAATTTTGTGCAATCTCAGAGTTAGTTTGTATAATTAGAAGGGGGAGTAGGGATGCAGAACGTCTTGCCCCTCCCACAAAAAAACAATGTTTTGCAATTTTGTTGTATTTTGAGTGCATATACGCTATTCCTCTGACAATGAGTAGTAATTGCAGATGTATTCTGTTTGATATTTTCTGTTTTGATGAAAACAAGCATAATCATCTTTTTTAAAGCATGTAAAATCACAGTACCATAAAATGCTAGCACAACTGAAAACTGATTATAACATATTCAACTTGCTGTCCTTGGAGGACAGAAAAGTCATTGTCATCAACATCCTTTTTAAACTGAAGTATTTTCCTTCACAGAATTTTCCTACAGTCACCTGAAATGTGGCCAGTCTATTAAAGACTAAAACTAAAATACAACCTTTTTTTTCAGCTTTCCCTCTATGGTGAACAGCACCGCATAACTATTAATAAATCAAAATCACTATCAGCACCAGCTAGGCAATTCAGACACATTAATGACCAATACTTTTCTGCACCACTCCTTCTTCTTCTTTCAGCTTTTCCCCAGTTCAGGACCGCCACAGTGGATCACCTGTCTGCTCATGACTGGCAGTGGAGTTTTACAGTGTTGAGTTGCCAGCCCAGCGCCCAACCTTCCACAGAAGGCACACAGATGCACACACTCACGCCTAGGGCCAATTTAGAGTATCCAATCCACCTACAGCATGTCTTTGGGATGTGGGAGGAAACCCACACGACCACAGGAAGGACATGCAGACTCCGCACAGAAGACACCCCAGACGAGTATTGAACCGGAGAACCTCTTGCTGTGAGGCGGCAATGCTAACCACTGCACCACCATGGCCACCTACTTTTCTGCACTACTAAAAAAAGCTAAAGTTTAGAAGTCATTCAATCATTCTTAGAAATCAAGATGAAAGTTTACTCTGCAAAATAATTCATACTTTAGCAGTTGCTGAAGCAGACTTTTGCAAAGATCTGTCCATCATTAGAAACACCTTTCCTCAAAAATGCTTACATTTTCATTAACCTTAGAAATCTTTTCAAAATTCATCTTCAAGAAGAAAGCAGGTCACTTGATTTAACAGCCTAGGTTAGCCACAATACAATATCTTATTCCTTCAACATTTCATACCCTAAGAATAACCTCAACATTCTAAACTTTACTTATCAAAAATACAAAAACGCATCCCACAACATATGGATCTTTATCCAGCAATCCTCCTCAGCCTAAAATATTCCTTCCCAAAGTTATACAGTCTTCTCACCTTAATTGCTTGCCTTTTTACACAATCTTGGGACATTCTAACCTTCATGTTCTGACCTACTTGCCCTGATCTTCCTATACTCTCCCATCATGTTTTCTGTTCCTTATCTCTCATATCTAGTTCCCCTTTTTCTAACTTTCTAATTCTTTTCATCCTTGCGCTTTGTCTGGACCTACTTATCCATAGTTATCCCTGCCCACACTTCCTTCATTGGTTGTCCAAACTATCTCCAGGCTCTCATTCAATTTCACTTCTTCTCCCAGTGCCATATGTGTTTACTGTCATTGTTCTCAATTAATTCAACACATTCTGAGAAGGAAATCCTTAGATTATGACTACAAGAGTCTTACATTATTGTTACTTAGTCAGTTACAGCCTTGTGAATGTTAGTTCTAAAATAGTTGTTTGACCTCTTCTTTTTCAATACATTCATATTTCAATACATTGTTGCCTTCTAAATGCTAGCTATGCCATATAAATGCTACAGGATTTGTATATTTAAAAGTCTTACATGCTCTGTTTTACTGTAAATAATATCTGCTCTAAACAACGCGCATGTATAACACTGTTTGCTTTAAAGGTTGTATAAATAATAATGTCGATTTAAGTGCTGTTGTTGACACTGCAGAGAACTGAGATTCAGAGTATTTATGAGCTGTTTTGTGTTTTTGCTTTTGTTTATCAGGTTTGTCTGTGTTTTTTGCCAAAACAGCCTTTTCAGTGCAAACTGTCTTTTTTGTCAAAAAAGCCTTTTTAGTGCAAATCCTGGCAGAAAAACTCCGAGTCCGACATAATACAAACATTTTAAACAGACATTTAGTACTATACATGAAGACACATTAAATAATATACATTAACGATTACACATCTGTTAAGATCACATTCATACAAAACAAAGGCAAACTATTGCAGTATAAAAGATTCTTATGCATTTAGTAGTTGTTTAACATTAAACATTTGAAGAGGTATATTAGTTGGTTTGTAAAATAGATAATAGTTCTTGTGATTAGTGATTAGAAATTCAAAGAAATGAAAGTGGGGGGAAGGAACTTGATAAGACAGAAAGAGTTAAGATTGCAGTGTGAAGATAGGGTGTAAATCAGGTTCAGAAACAAATATATATGGCTACTGAAAGGGTTATATTAGAAGTATAGAGATGGGGGGGGGGGTTACCAGTGTCGCTATAAAATGTAAATGGCTGGGATATGCTAGCACAACTGTTAAGGTATTATTGAAGACTGCATGTAGTGCACACGATTCTGAATGAAGCGAAATGATTTGATGATAAGGCAAGTTGAATATAACACTGGCATTTATCCAGGAGATTTGCAGGAGCACATCCATTGAAATGATTTGATGATAAGGCAAGTTGAATATAACACTGGCATTTATCCAGGAGATTTGCAGGAGCACATCCATTGATTTACCAGGTAATGTTTTAGTTATATATTAAATGAGTTTTACTTTCTAAATGTATTTCAGTGGTAATGGAATGTGGTTGCATAGTTTAGCTGCATCATTTGAATATAGGTAGTCAGCTGCACTATTTAATGATTTGATTGTATTGATTAATGATTTTTATGTACTACCTAAAATTCTAATAGTTGAGTAGTGTTGTATTAAGTTGTCAGGGGCTGGGCAATTTTCTGGCTTATAGCGAAGTCTGTATACTGTAGTTAACTGACAAAGAGCAAGGTGATGTGGCAGGTCTAACCAGTTTAGTTATTTGAGGGCTAGGCAGTGGTGTGTTCTAGTCTTATAGTTTACTGCAAACTTGGCAATTTTATTCTGACATCACTCAAGTTTGACACTTGGAAGACGTAATTTGGTGAAGATTGGGACAGCATAGAATGATGACAGTAATAAAGTGGAGGCTATACAACAACTTCTAGCTGTGGCAGTGAGGTAGGGTTTTACTGTGTCTCATGCAACTAGATTTGACTAGCATTTTTTTAACCATGTGTGAGACATGGCTGTCAGACTTCAACTGGTTATCTGTGATGACACTCAGTAATTTTCTATGATTTTCTTGTTCTATCACGGCGTTTTGGCTGGAATAATAGTGAATAATGTTGTCTAAGTATAGATGTGTTTGAATAAAGGGCAAGTCATTTATGGGTTTTATGAGTTTTAAAGTAGTTGTAAAATATTTAGGTATGTTTCAATTGATAAGAATGTTTGTTGTGTAAGGTCTTGGGATTTATAGAGAGATTTGACAGATCAGATTAAGTTCGAATCATCGGCTAGAGTAGCATTTTTTATAGCAGTATAGAAGTAATCGATGAATATTTTGAAAAGTACCAGGCCTAGTATATATCCTTGTTGGGCTGTGATACTTAATAGCAAGAAGGTAGATAAATAATTTTTCTCTTTCAATGCCTGTGCTCTGTTTGAGAGGTAGCTATGGAAACATTGCAGTGAAGAGATGGTAAGCCCTGAGGATTAGAGTTTATATAAGACTTTCTGCTGGGATCCAGTATCAAAAAGATTTGAAAAATCTAGGAATAGATGGAGACTATAATTCTAGTGTTTCTGTGGATGTTGACAGTATTAACAAAAGTCAGCAAAGCAGTGGTTGCGCTGTGATGAGGATGGAAGTTGTGTTAGGTTTAAGAAAGAAGCTGGTTATCTATTAGATGGTTGATAAATTGCTTGTGAATACATTTTTATAATATTTTTGATAGGGGAAGATAAAATGATGATTTGCCTATAGTTTAAAAGATCTGTGTGGATTCCACACTTGTGCGGTGGAATAATGAATGATTTTTTACTTAGTGAGATGACTTGATTTTTGGACATGGATTGATTTATCAGAAATGAAACTATATATGCAATAGCCCCAGCTGCTGTTTTAAGATATTTTCCAGGTAGATTGTCAGGGGCAGTTATAGTAAATTTTAATTGTTTGAGGCATATTTTGATGGAATCTGTGAGTCTGTAAAAAGCGGGTATTAAATTGGTTGGCTTTGGTATCATTTTCTTTCTGTGTGCTTGGTGTTGGCTGTGTAGCTTATCCTAGATTTAACAATTTATTGAGTGATGCTCAGAACAGTTTTAAAATATTCATATCTATGTTTTGATTGGCTGAGTAATAGGTTTTTTATCTTTGCTAATATTTTTTTGGGAGGGCTTCTTGGTTGTCTAAAGGTCAGTAAAGCAGGAGCTGCTTTATTTTTCTGTCCAGACCTCCCATGCTTTGTCTCTTTGTGTCATGAATTGATTAGTTGTGAAAGATAGCCATGGGACAGGGTTGGCTTTGACTCTTTTTATTCTCGGAGGAGGCTCCTGTGATTAGAAAACCTAGGTAGATTTTGTTGAACTGACAGGCAACATCACCAATGCGGAAAGTGTATTAATAAAAGTGTCTTCATGAAAAGTAGTACGTTTTGTTACCAGTCTGTAAGATTGGTATAAATTGGTAATTCATAGGATCATAAGAGGTTCCTAGGCTAATGGTCCTAGGGGCCTTACAAGACTAGCCATCAGTTTATCCCCAAAAAAGAAATCTCAGTCAGCACCTGTCACCCTTGTCATTGAGGCATACAAATGGAACCCCTGGGACAAATTTGTGGTTTTCCATCTACTCATCAAGGCTGCACTTGAAGAGGGTCAGTAAGGTACTCTGTTTGACGTGTATGGGAAGTCTATTGCAGAGACTGGGGCAGCCTGTTGGAGACAAACCTGTCTCTCCAATAGTTTTTGTTGATGTCACATATTAGATTCAGGCCTTTTCAGTGGGTAATGCACGAGGAGTTAGATTTACAGATATAGAGCATCTCTAGGAGGGACAGGGTCTGAGATTGCCTTGTAGGTGAGACACAGATCACCCCTGAGCCATCTGTATTATACTAAGTAGAGTGATAGTGATTTGAGCCTGTCTGCAGAGGACAGGTGTTGGAGGCCATGGATTCTCTTTGTGAGTTATTTCTGTCACCTTTCCACTTGGTGGAGATGTTTGGAGGGGTACATACCAAAGGGAGTGGTATACTCAATTACTGGTCTAATGAAAGAGGAGTACAGAGAGGTAATAACCTCCTTTTTCTGGATGCAATCCCTTTACTTATGAGATTAACCATGTAAAAGGCTTTTCTGACCACTGACACTATATGATGATTGAATGTGAGATTGTTGTCAACCGGAGTACCCAGGACTGTCACCACAGGTTGTGTGTTGCTGATGTGGAAATCAGTAAGGGCTGTGCTTTTGCGAATGGTATAATGATTCATCTTTTTGCATTTAACTTGAGGCCATGACTTTGGCACCAGTCATTTGTTGCTGTGAGACTCTCTTGCAGTATGGGGAGTCAATTACAGCACCCAATTTACAGTTGTCTGCAAACTTGGTCATCTACAGGCCTTTTGTCTTTGCCTGGATCTCTGAGAAGTAGATGCCAAGCAGTAGGTGTCCCAGGACAGATCCTGGGGAACACCATTAGTAACAGGTCTGCTGTCAGAGGTGGAGGTGCCTATTTTGACCTTGTGGGTCCTATCAGTGAGCCTGTTGGCCACCCATCTGCTGAGATAGGGATTTACACCAAGTTGTGTTAGCTTTTCAATGATGCCTGAGTGGGGGATTGTGTCAAAGGCTTTGGCCAAATCAAGGTAAGCTGTATGTACTGACTTTCCCTCACCCAGGGCCTTGGTGACAGTCTCAAAGAAGTCAAAAAGGTTCAACAGGCAAGATCTGCCCTTGACAAATCCGAACTGGGTTAGGTCCAGTGATTGGTGATTGCCTATGTCCTTGTTTATGAGATCCAAGATAATAATATGCTCCATGGCTTTAAAGATCAGACTTGTCAAGCTAATGGGGCGATAGTTTCCCAGGTCAGTAGTGCCACCACCTTTTGCAAAGGGATGACAATGGCAGTTGTCCACTCTGCTGGAATGAAGTTTGTACTTAGGCTATGGTTGAATAGGGTGCTCAATGGCAAAAATAGTTCTTGCTGGAGATGGTGCAGAATACACCCTGGGATATCAGGTCCCATGGCAGCTGTGTTGTTTGCCTTGGATAGGGCCTTTAACACTTGATCTACAAAGAAATGAGGTGTGGAACAAATATCAGGGATGTTGAATGGGCCTTTGGGGGGACAGGGGGGTGAAGTTTGTATTGAACCTATCTGCTAACAGGTTGGCTAAGTTAACAGGATCCATGTAAGTGATACCATTAAATACTAATTCGGAATAAATTTGGGCTTTGCCATGGAGGTTCAAGACATAACTGAAGAAGGTTTTGTTTCAGAGGCTAGTTTTGATTCATAATTGGCTTTGGAGGTTTTCACTAGTGACCTAATTTGCTTGTTGAGGCTAAGGATGGAGGCTTTCCAGTATGGAATGTTTTCCTTTTTACTCTTTGACAACAGTTTCTTCCTTTTGTTGTGAAGCCTGTTGATAGAGAATTTCCATCAGACAGGTTTGTATTTCCTTGAGGAGCAAGTTTTAGTTCTGTTGGGTATGGCTGAGTCCATGCAGTTGTACAGGTGCTTGTATACTGCATTGGCATACTATTAAGCCTGTTTGTAGCCTGATTACAGTGGGTGGGGTGGGTTGGATTGAAATGCCGAATGAGATAGACCAATGATCTGATCTCATGAGGGAAGAACATACTATAGGAGTGGTGCAGCAGTCACCCACGTTGGTGAGAACCAAGTCCAGAATGTTATCTCCCATTGTGGGGGTTAAGACAAGCTGGTCTAGTGCATTAGAACTGATGAAGTCAAAGAATCACTGGGTGAGTGCATTAGTGCAGGAATAGTTCACCCAGTCTATAGTTGAAGTCACCAAGGTTCAGGGTGTTAGTGGGTACCTTGATGGAGTCAAGTAGATCCAGGTAGGAGGAGTGGGTGTCCTGAGTCATGGGAGGGGGTCTATAGCTGGCTATAACTTGGATGGGTGTCTTGCCATCTGTCAGTTGTACCTGCAGTAGTTCTAGTGCGTCATGCTGGCAAATCAGTCTGGAGGTGTGCCTGTCTTTAATGAAGATAGAGACTCCACCACCCTTAGTCTTCCCAAATTCATTTTGGGGTCAGAATGTGTGGAATGAGGTATAACCTGGTAAAGCAGGGGTGCTCTCTGCAGCCCTGAACCAAGTTTCTGTGATTGCATAAACATCAGCATCTTCCAGTGTGAGGAGAGCCTCCAGTGAGCACATTTTCAGGTTAAAGCTCCTAGCGTTAAGCAGGATGACCTTCAATTTGCTATTTAACAGATCTTTTATGTTGGAAGATTTGTCTTTGGGACATTGCCTAAAAAAGGCACAATGGGGGAGGCAAGAGCCTTGGCCAGGATCTGGAATCCCAGGGGTGACAGGTGGAGGCCATCTCTGGCAAAGCATTGAGGCTTATCAACCATGTCATCCCAGGCAAACAGATACTGGATCCCCTTGGAATGACACCAAAAACTAAGCCAATTGTTGAAGTCAATTATCATACTCTGAGAGTCCAATCATCTCTCTCTTTATATAGTCCAGGGAGGTATGTCTCAAGTCATTTACATCAACATGGACAATGACAGAGTCATACTTGTACTTGTTGTTCATAGGATATAGGTGAATACAAGGCTAATGGCCCTGGGGCCTTTACAACCCTAGCCATAGGATTACCCTGGCATAGTGCCACCCAACATTAGTTCCCAGTGCCTCTGTCAAGTAGAGCCACTGGTGTTATCCCAAAGGTGACTTTTCTGTTTCCCATCCACTCATCAAGATTTCTCTTGAAGAGGGTCAGCAAGGTGCTCTGCTTGACATGTATGGGAAGTCTGTTCCATAGCATGGACAGTCTCTGGGTCATGAACCTGTCCCTTCAGCATGTTCTGTTAATTGTGGTAATGAGGTTGAGGTCTTTGGAGCATGTGGTGCAGAGGGATTGGGATTTCTTTAGCTGTAGCATTTCTAACAGAGCTGGGTCAGACATGGCTTTGTAAGTCAAGCAGAGTTCACTTCTAAGTAGGCGATATGAGACAGAGAATAGTTGGAGATTTTTGAGTCTGTCCATATAGAACAAGTGTTTAAGGCCTAGGATCCTCTTTCTGAGGTACTTTTGCAGCCTCTCCAGTTGTTGCAGGTATCTAATGAGGTACATGACAAATGGGACATTGTCCTCGATGACTGGCCTAATGAGGGAAGAGTAGAGGGAGACAATGACCTATTTCTTCCTGGATGCAAAACTCTTAGTAATGATATGTGCCACATAGAAGAACTTTCTGACCACAGTGGCAATGTGGTGATCAAAAGAGAGGTTGCTGTCAACCTGTGTTCCCAGATCTCTTATAACATCTTCTGTGTTCAGTTGACTACCATCAGTGCGATAATTTATGGAACCAGGTTTTTCCCAAAGGGGATGACAACACATTTTTTTGGCATTGAACTTAAGGCCATGGTTCTGACACCAGTTGCTGACCACAGTGAGGCCATTCTGTAGGATGTCAACATCACTTGGGGAGTTAATAATAACTCCCAACTTGCAATTGTCTGTGAACTTCATCAGCCAAAGTCCCTTCATGCTGGCCTGGACTTCAGAGAAGTAGATACCAAACAGGAGAGGACCCTGGACTGAACCCTGTGGGACTCCACTCGTAAATAATTGGCAGTCTGATTTGGAGTCAGCTACTTTCACACTGTGGGTTCTATATGTGAGCCAGTTTGCAACCCACCTAGTGATATAGGGGTTGATGCCAAGCTTAGTGAGTTATGATTCCTGAGTGGAGAATTGTATCAAATGCCTTGGCCAGATCAAGGTAGGCTGTATGAACCACCTTGCCTTCATCCACACCTCTGGTGATTCACTCAAAGAAGTCAACCAAGTTGAGCAGGCATGAGCTACCCTTCACAAATCCAAACTGTGTGGGATCCAGAGTTTGGAGATTCCTTATATCCTCATTTATTATGTTCATGATGATGCGTTCCATAGCTTTACATATCAGACTCATCAGGCTAATGGGGTGATAGTTCCCAGGGTCTACAGTCACTCCTCCTTTGTAGTGAGGGATGAATATAGCAGTGCACCATTTGACAGGGACAAAGGCTGAGGTGAGGCTGTCATTGAACAGGGCACACAGGTGAGGTGCCAGTTCACTCTGTAATTCATGTAGAACACAACCAGGAATATTGTCAGGTTCATAGGTTCATAGGTTGGTACTAGGCTATTGGCCCTAGGGCCTATACAAGCCTAGCCATAACAATTCCCTGGCTATTTCTTCCCACACTATTCACTTCCCTGGAACCCTGTCTAGCAGGGTGACTGATGTGATCCCTGGGGTGAATTTCCTTTCTCCCATCCAGTCACCAAGGTTCCTTTTGAAGAGGGCCAAAGAGGTGCTCTGCTTGACATGTATGGGCAGTCTATTCCAGAGTCTGGTGAGTCTCTGGGTCAGGAACCTATCCCTCCAGAATGTTTTGTTTATTGTGATGACAAGTTTTAGATCCCTGGAGTGTGTGGCTCTGAGGGATTGGAATTTCTTTAAGTATAGCATGTTCAACAGCTCTGGGTTTGACATGGCCTTGTATGTTAAGCAGAGATTGTCTCGGAGTAGACGATATGCGACAGAGTATAGCTGGAGCTTTTTAAGGTGGTCAGCATAGGGCATCTGCTTTAGGCCTGTAATTCTTTTAGTAAGGTATTTCTGCGGCCTTTCCAGTTGTTGCAGATGTCTTGAGAGGTACATACCAAATGGGGTATCGTATTCTACAATAGGTCTAATGAGGGATGAGTACAGTGGGACAATAACCTCCTTTTTTCTGGATGAAAAGCCCTTAGTGATGAGGTGTGCCACATAGAAGGATTTCCTGACTGCTGTGGCGATGTGGTTATTGAAGGTGAGACCACTGTCCACCTGTGTCCCTAAGTCTCTTATCACACTTTCGGTGTTTAGTGTACTGCCACCTATGTGGTAATTCACGGGTACATGTTTTTTCCCAAAGGGGATAACTATACATTTCTTGGCATTGAGCTTGAGCCCATGGTTCTGGCACCAAGCATCTGTTTCTGTAAGGCCCTTTTGTAGATTATCGACATCATTTGGGGATTCAATAATGGCTCCCAGTTTGCAGTCATCTGCGAACTTTGTTAGCCAGAGTCCATTAGTGTTGGCCTGTACTTCAAAGAAGTAGATGCCAAACAAGAGAGGTCCCAGGACTGAACCCTGAGGTACTCCACTTGTCACTTGTCTGGAGCTGGATTTGGAGTCAGCTACTTTTACAGTGTGGGTTCTGTTGGCAACCCATCAAGTGACGTAGGGATCAATGCCCAGCTTAGTAAGTTTATCTATGATTCCAGAGTGGGGGATGGTGTCAAAGGCCTTGGCGAGGTCCAGATAGGCTGTTGTGACTGCCTTACCCTTGTCCACAGCTCTGGAGACTGATTTGAAGAAGTCAATCAGGTTCAGGAGACAAGATCGGCCCTTCTTCAGGAGACAATATCGGCCCTTCTTCAGGAGACAAGATCGCATAGAAGCTGTATTCTTGGCCTTGGGCAGTGCTGTTTTAATCCGTGCAGCAGTAATACTGGATGTCTGGCAATCTACTAGTATTGTGATTGGTCCTTTGGGGAGAGGTGGGTAAAGTTGGCACTGAATCTGTCTGCCAGTATACTGGTAATATCTGTCAGCTTGGTATAGGTGGTACCATTGTGCAGTAGCTCAGAGCAAATCTGGGTATTGCCATGGAGATTCTTTGCATAACTATAGAAGGCCTTGTAGTTGTCTTTACTATCTGCTGCAATTCTGTTTTCATACCTAGCTTTAGAGGATTTGAAGAGGGATCTCAACTTTTTGTTGCGGCAGATAAGGGAGTTTTTCCAGTCTTGGGACTTCACCTTATTCCACATCAGTTTCCTCCTTCTGTTGTAGAGATTATTTATGGCAGGGGACCACTAGATTGGCTTCCTTTTTTTGGAGGAGAGTGTCTTGGTTCTATTGGGTATGGTGAGATTCATGCATTTGTGTACATGTCTGTACAGTGCATTGGTGTATGATTCTGCAGTCACACAACTATTCTCCATTTGCATGGTTGCCGTGAAGTTAGGCACCTCTGTTTTTAGGATCCCAAAGTTAGCTTTGGAGAAGTTTTTCATGGTGGTTACCTCTGCTGGGGCAGTGGGAGGGATGTGGATTTCCAAGGTGATTAGTTTGTGGTCGGATCTAACCAGGGAGGAGCTGACTATTGGTGTAGAGCAATTGTCACCCATGTTAGTAATGACCAGGTCAAGAATGGCACCAGACAGACAACTGACTGTGACCTTCTCCTTATTGAGCCTGGTTTGGGGGACATTGGTGTGTCTCACAATTGAGTCCCTAATGACTAGTATGTTTGGTTTATTCTTTTGCCTTGTGTGTTGTTTTGGTTTATTGTTTTGCCTTATGGGCTGTGTTTGTGAGACACTGGTGTGTTGTCTGTTTTGTGTGTGATGTGTTTGGTGCTGTGTCTGGAATGTTTGTGAGTGTGATTTGGAGGCCAATTGATCAGTTTGTCCTGTTTTATTTGGAGAGGATGTCAGGATTCAATTGAGAGTTGATTGTCTGGCTGTGGCTTTGTTATATTTAGATGTTGTGGTTATAAATTGGGTGAGCTTGTACAAATGTATACTGTTGGATGGATTTTCAGACTGTATATTTTGCTAAGCTATATAAATATCATGAAGTATTATGGTTCCATGTTTTTTAAGGAGGCCCAGCAGAGAATATATTCTTTTGATTTAATTACATTTGCCAAGTGTGACTCTGAGCAAGTCATTTGACCAGGTAGTGTTCCAAGGTTACCCATGCAAAGGGACACTTATGTGAAGTGGACTTACAGGCTAAAAATATTTATAATGTTCTGCTTGTTGGCCTGAGTTATGCTTGAAAATGATTTCTGGACCAATGCAGTTACCTGGTTAACAAATGCAAAATAAAGTACAATAAGCCAAATTGTACTTAACAGTTAATAGCAGGTTTCTAGGAATACTATTGGTTCAACCAGTGAACAGTGAAAACAGGAAGACTGGAATGAGTAGATGGGAAGAATGCCAGTGGGAGAGAGTAAAATAAAAAATAAATTTGTAGGTAATGATATTTACTATGGAGGCTGCATTTGAAATGATTGCTCCATTAGACCTGTGTTTGATGCAAAGGAAGTATTACTTTTTATCTACCTATTTATTTAAAATTTTGTAACTGGGTAGGTGCGCTGGTCCAAGTATCCTTTTCAGCCATGACCCAGGTTAGAGACACACATACAGGGAAGGAAAAATACAATGCAGTATATATATTAACCAGATACTACAGTATATATTCAGTGGAATTCTATTAATAGAATATATTAATGGAATTATTCTAATAGATTCATCCTTAGGTTCATAGGTTCATAGGTGTGTACTAGGCTAATGACCCTGGAGGTTTTACAAACCTAGCCCATAAGATTACCCTGTCATTTGCCACCCAACCTCTGTCAAGTAGAGCCACTGGAGTGATCCCTGGGGTGAATTTTCTATTTCCCATCCACTCATCAAGGTTCCTCTTGAAGAGGGCCAGTGAGGTACTCTGTTTGACATGTATGGGAAGTCTTTTCCATAGCACGGGCAATCTGTAGGTTATGAACCTGTCCCTCCAGCACATTCTGTTGATTCTGGTAATGAGGTTGAGGTCACTGGAGTGTGTGGTGCACAGGGATTGGGATTTTTTGGGCTGTAGCATTTCTAACAGAGCTGGGTCAGACATGGCTTTGTAAGTCAAGCAGAGATTGCCTCTAAGTAGGCGATATGAGACAGAGAATAGTTGGAGTTTTTGAGTCTGTCCATATAGGACAAGTGTTTAAGGCCTAGGATCCTCTTTGTGAGGTACTTTTGCAGCCTATCCAGTTAAAGATAGGATGAGACATTAAACCAATACCCCCCATTTGCTTCAGTTGGTGGTATCTCAAGTGGTTGTAAAAAATGCTACAGAACCTATAGAAAATAGTAGGAGATTTTTATTTATAACTATTTAAAATGTACATATCTGCATATTTACAAAAAAGGGACTTGCATTTCATAATATATTCCTTCAGTACAACTAAAGAACTTTACCTTCATACACCCCCACTCTTTTCTCCATAACCACCACTTAATTTTCCTTATTATATTTCGTAATATCGATTTTCCGTTGAACATAACTTCATTTAATCTTTCATTCCAAATTATCCAAATAATCCCAAATATCTTTTATCCACATTATTGATGTATTCCTTACTATGTTGTCCATAAAAAACATATTCAATCATATCCGTATTTACTTGTTTATAATCTTGCAATTCTTTAACTATTTTACTTTCTATTAACTTTTTCCTTTAATTTTAACTCTTTTATATGTAAAAATATGTTCTATTGACTGTAATTCACTTCAGTATTAACAAATCCTCTCATTAACATTTTTATAAGGCATATTTCCCTTGACAGGTAACTTATTAATTTGTAACCTCTATACAAAATCTTGATATACAACATGTTTCATACACCAACTACTTCTTTGCTTTATAGCTTTAACTTTTTCTTCTGTTAAATGTTCCCATGGGAGTGACATAATTTTGCATCGTAATATTTTTACACTAACTTTCCCTATTTTCATTAATTCTAGTTTTAATTTCCCCAATTTTATTTTTTCTTAGTGTAGCCTTATCTCTTCATGTCTCCATTTTTTCTCTCTTTTATGCATTTTAATTATACTGCATTCTTTTTTATATTTTTTCCTTAAATATGCTTGCCACTAACTTATTCTTTTTTCCATGTATCTATTTAAAAACCTTATATAACTTTAAAGATGGTGGATATACTATCTGGTTCAATAAACCCAAACATCTTTATCATCTCCCATGTATAAAACTTCTCTTTTGACTGGATTTAATCTAGATCCCAAAGAATTGAAAAATAATTTCGATAAGCTGTTTTTCCATTTCTCCTAAAAGCAGGTATACACTAGTTATGCATGAAAATTTACCCATACATATTGCATTTATAAAATATACCTTTTTACTTAATGACAGCTTATATCTACTCCAAATAATAAGTCCCTTTAAATTTCTCAAAATATTCTCCCATTGTTCCTTTATTATATCATACCTAAAAATTCAATTCCTAACACCGATCCCAAACTGTATTCTTTCCAGTTCTTTATCACCTCCTAAGCCCTTACATTTTTCCTTATTAAAACTTAATCCAATCCCTTGTAAACTATTATTTATTTATTTACTGACATTTGATTACCTGGAAAGTCCAACTGCATAGAAGCCCATTTTCAGTGGATGCCTTGGGAGAAAACCTCCAAATTATTGCAAAACATTTTAAGAACAATAATTTTACAATCTTCAAAAATAAAACAAAAACATCTGCAGTTTAAATAAGTATAACACATTTGGCATAATATAAAAAACATTGGTTAAGAAACAATACAAGGTATATGACAATCATTTAATATTTAGAGAATTTTTAGAAGGTTTGTAGAAAAGTTAAAGTTAGGGTATTCTAATGCAAATAGGAATTGTAATATGAAGTCAGGGAAAAACAGGCTTATGGTATGGAGATAAAATCAGGGAACAGAATTAGATAGTAGTAAAAAGTAAGTGAAGAATGGATAGTAAGGAGGTATACAGAATGAAAAGGTTCTTGTTTAAATTTAGGGATATAGTTTTTCCTTTTTTAGAGCATGGAAAGAACCAGATTTTAGCTAGTTTATACATTTCTAATTACATTTTTGTTTTTCACTTTTTGCTATTAATATTACATCATTAGCATAAGACTTAATAATGACAAACTTCACTCCCATTTCTTGTATATAGTTACTTTTGATCAACTCTTCATTTTTTCCTTTTATCACACTATTCATAACTATTATAAAGAAAATACTACTCATTGGTATCCCTGTTTTACACCTCTTCTCATATTTACTTTTTCACTTAACTAACCATTTACTAAAACTTAAATTTTAGTATTTTTATATACTGATTCACTTTTTAAAATTTTTATAATAACATTATATTCTTTTATTATTTGCCATAAAATATTATACAATGTTTAAACAAATGCTTTATTAATATCCACCACTATTAAGTTTGTTCTGTTTGTCCTTTCTTAATATAAGCTAATGTTTAATTTCCCTGATTATCATTAATACTTCTTGAATTACTTTTCCTTTAACACCAAAAACATCTTCTTCTATTATATAATATAATTTATCTTCTAATCTTTCCTGTATTATTTTCATAAATAATTTGTAATCACAATTATTTAACATTATAGGCCTCCAATTTTTAATTTCATTCTTTTCTTCCATCTTCCATATAAACATTACACCTTCACATATCTCTTTATGATTTATTCCATCATTCAACCACTCATTAAATGTGTTTATTAATATTTATTTTTCCATAACATTATTTTCACATGCATTTCATATCCTATACCATCTAATCCAGCTGCTGTCCATGTTTTCATTTCCTTGTCTATCTACACTGTTGTAATTTGTTGTTCCAATTCTTTATTTATTTCCTCTGAAAACTGCTTTACCCTCCACAAACATTTTCTTTTTAGTCCTTTTTGTAACCATTTTTTCACATATGTGACCACAGTATCCTTTGTTCTTTTTTAATTTCCCCATTATTGCTTTTCATTTTTCTCATTATACCACTGTCTTGTTTTACCTTGCTCCTTAGATATAGTAATACTTCTTCCTTCATTTTCTATAAAAATATTTTGTCCATATAATAAATCTTTAATTGTCTCTTGATTTTTTGATAAATTTCCCCTTCTTTTCTAAAATAATCATTGCATTCCTATCTTGACTATTTAAAACAACTTTTTGAATTTCTCCATATTCCTTTTTATCTTTTTGTCTTCTTTTATTCTTCTGTGTGAAAACATTTTCTTATACTTTTCTTTAAATAATATATTCTTTATTTTCATCTATCTCAATTCATATTGCTAAATGGTCTGAAAAACCAATTCCACTACTTGTTCTATTATAGCTTTCATAGTTTTAGAGAGAAGAAAATAATCTATCTCTGTTTGAAATATTCCTCTCGGATATGTATTCTTACTTAAATTCCATAATTCTAAATTTCCACATTTTATATCTTCTATTGCTTTCTTATCTATTCTATATATTTTTTTGCTGTATATGTCTTAAATCACAATTAAAATCTACTGTTTCTATTATATTCATATTTACTATAACATAATTTAGTATTTCTACAAATCATTTCTCCCTTTCTTTATATAGCACATATGCATATATTGCTATTAATGTGTCCACTTTCCT
Source organism: Protopterus annectens (assembly GCF_019279795.1). NCBI lineage: Eukaryota > Metazoa > Chordata > Ceratodontiformes > Protopteridae > Protopterus > Protopterus annectens. The sequence goes on along the minus strand of NC_056729.1, from coordinate 1,734,198,363 downwards.
TCCCATCTAAAGTCCACTACCATCAATCTTCCTAACCTGATTAGGGCTTGCAAACCTCATCTTTGGCCGGCTAAGATCTAACTGTATTCAACTGGACGTATAAGAGAATTTAAGTACCTTTAACTGTACTTTTTTTCAAATAATACAGTATTTAAAGTGATTAAATTGTGTTGCACGAATATTAACTGAGCAGAAAGTTTTGAATCTGCTCTTCATTCAGTGCATGCTTAAATTTTATTATCTGTAGTAATTGCAGGTGTGGAGGTTGCCACATTCTTTGATTTCCTGTCAGTGACTATTTAAGTGGTACAGTTTAAAATATTTTTGCTTACAAACCTCAGCTTTGGCCGGCTAAGATCTAGCTGTATTCAACTGAATGTATAAGAGAATTTAAGTACCTTTATCTGCACTTTTTTTCAAATAATACAGTATTTAAAGTGATTAAATTGTGTTGCACGAATATTAACTGAGCAGGAAGTTTTGAATCTGCTCTTCATTCAGTGCATGCTTAAATTTTATTCTCTGAACTGTTAATAGCAGCAGTCTGCATTTAAAGTGGAACCTGTGTGTTGAGAGACAGCCTTACAAGACTATCTGCAAATATAAAGAGCTGAGTATATTTTCTGTATTATTTTGTATTAAGAGCTAAATTGTTGCTTAGATATCTGTTGTCTTAGTGTTCTGCAAATATACAGAGATCAGTATATATTTTTTTGGTTTTATAATTTGCACTCTGATTCCTCACATCTCTGTTGAAACTTTTCCCCATCCCCCCTCCCTGTTCTTGGTTGTAGTTTAAATTTGGTGGCTTTTGCAGTGCCTGCCCTACTGTAGATCTGATCTAGGACACTCCCCCAGCCCTATCTCTTTACCTCATTCTACCTAATAAACCCTTTCTGCACTTGCTTTTAGTCCTTTTTAATTTAATTACATTTTTTTCAAACTGTGTGTGGACTAATATTGCTACATACTAAAGTGTGCCAGCTTGCACTGCATGTGAATTGTTTTTACTACTGTTTTTGCTACTTTTCTGAAAAAAAAATTGTAAGCCTGTTTCCTACCTTTCCTGTAATTACTGTTCCAGATATAGATTTACTGTATCCAGGACTATTTGTAAGCTTCTGAGCCCCCAAGCCTTTCTGTGTTGGAGGGAAGCCTTCTAACATATCAGTGGGAGTGGTAAGCACTAAGTAACCTGTCTACCACATAAGGAGTGGTTCTGGCCCAGAATTTGTAGTTATTGGCCATTTGGGCAGTCTTCATCTCTCTCAACTTTCTGATTTGAAGGCCTGCATTTGCACGTGTTTCTGTCCTGTAACTCCTGGACCCGTCTCATTTTCTCACTCAAAAAAGAAATATATATATTTGTGTTTCTTCCTACTTTATTTTGCTTTTGCATCATCTTAAAAGTACTCAATTGTATTTATTACTGCTTGGTGTAACTCATTCTAAGCCTTTTAGTTTAAGCGCTTGGGCTTCAGACCAGTTGTTTTACATTAGGAAGGTTTGTGGTCTGCACTGTGGTGGCAGGACAGATAGCTTACATCCTTCTAAGTTGGGAACTGCTGATTGAGGGCTCAGTGTCTGTTATTCTAAAAGTGTACTAATTCTGGTTTAAGCACTTGGGCTTCAGGCCAGTTGTTTTACATTAGGAAGGTTTCTGGTCTGCACTGTAGTCTCAGAATGGGTAGCTTACATCCTTCTAAGTTGGGAACTGCTGATTGGGGGCTCAGTGTCTGTTATTCTAAAATTGTATTAATTCTGGTTTAAGCACTTGGGCTTCAGGCCAGTTATTTTATATTAAAAGGGTTCGTGGTCTGCACTCTTGTGGGAGGAGAAGCTGGACTCTGCCCTTCTGAGCTGGGAATTTCTGGTTAAAGGCTTATAGTGCCTGCATATTTGAACTGCTTCTTATTGAAATTGGTACACCTTGTTTGCTGTAGCATAGATTAGATCCAGGCCTGCTGAATCTAGCTTTTTTTGTATAACTTGAGCACTAATCTAGGCATTCTTTAAAGTATTCGATTGTATTTATTACTGCTTGGTAGTAACTTGATTAAAGTGTAGCTATCATTCTAAGTCTTTTGGATTAAGCACTTGGGCTTCAGACCACTTGTTTTACATTAGGAAGGTTTGTGGCCTGCACTGTGGTGGCAGGACAGGTAGCTTACATCCTTCTAAGTTGTGAAGTGCTGATTGAGGGCTCAGTGTCTGTTATTCTAAAAGTGTATTAGTTCTGGTTTAAGCACTTGGGCTTCAGGCCAGTTATTTTACGTTAAGAAGGTTCGTGGTCTGCACTCTTGTGGGAGGAGAGGCTGGACTCTGCCCTTCTGAGCTGGGAATTTCTGGTTAAAGGCTTATAGTGCCTGCATATGTGAACTGTTTTTTACTGAAATTGGTACACCTTGTTTGCTGTAGCATAGACTAGATCCAGGCCTGCTGAATCTAGCTTTATTTGTATGCTTGTTGTTTGTTTGCTTATTATTTCCCTGAAATGCGAATTCCACCTAAAACACGGCTTTTCAGCGCTTCTGTGGATCCCTAGTGATATCTGCATTGCTTACTGTACTTATTTCCTTGTTTCACTTGAAAGAAAGTTACTGTTTGTCTTTTTTGCATTTAAGTTACCTGTAACACATTGCATTTAAGTTACCTGGAACTTGCTCACTAAAGCAATTATATAAGTCAGCACTAAAATATTAAAAGAACTACACCCTCACAAACTCCCTTTGAGTACCTCGTTCCCCATTGGCCCTTTTTTTTCAGTTATAAAAGAATTCCCAATACTATTCTAGCATGCCCAAAGATCAGTTGTCAATCTCCTCTCCAGTCCAGCTGGTGAAACTGGGAATCTTGAGGCAATGTTACAACTGCCTCATGTAAACAGACAACCCTCTCCTCCTCCCAATAAATTACAACACATGTGAGAGATGCAACCATATAGCCATACTGGAGGCTAAGCTCTCTCAACTCAGTACTGGCAAAACCAGTCAGGAGGAGAAGGAAACCACACTCACTACAATTCCAGTCTCACATAGACCTACCACGACAGCAAACCAAACACATAAACACACAAAAACATACTCGGAGGCTCTAAATAAAAATCTACCTAAGCAGCAGAGACCACCAAAGCAGACACCCAAGCAACCGCTACCCCAAAACAAAACACGTGCAACACATAGCTCACAAAGCCAGTGTGCCGAACAGTCACAGCACTTAAGGCTAAACAACACACCTGATACACTTGTAATATGTGACTCTATCGTCAGGCACACTGATGTCCCACTCACCAGGCTGAACAAGGAGAAGGTCACGGTGAGCTGCCTGTTGGGCACTAGGATCCGCCACATAACACAAGCACTCAGGTCACTCCAAGGCAAGTACAAATATGACTCCATCATTGTCCATGCTGGTGTGAATGACCTGAGACATACCTCCCTGTACTACATGAAAAGAGACATAGAGGATCTCTCTGAGCATGTAGCCCAGGCCGGTATGACCCTGACCTTGAAGCATCTTACCCTCACCAAGAATGATGCCACAATATGAAGACAAGATGATCAGTTTCAACAATTGGCTTAAGTATTGGTGTCATTCAAAGGGGATCCAATGCCTGTCAGCCTGGGATGACATGCTCGACAAGCAACGATGCTTCACTAGGGATGGCTTGCACCTGTCACCCCTGGTCTTTTGGATATTGGCAAAGGCTCTTGTTACCCCCATAGTGCCTTTTACAGGCAAGGCTCAAAAGACAAACCCACCTCCATAGGTATCACAAGGGATAAGAAACAAAGAGTAATGCTACTCAACGCCAGAAGTCTAAACCTAAAAATGCATGCACTCGAAACTCTCCTTATCATGGAGAACATCGATATCTGTTCAGTAACAGAAACCTGGTTCAAGGCTCCCGGGAGCACCCCAGCACTACCAGGTTATACCTCATACCATGCTTTTCAGCCCCAAAACTTGGACCGAACCACAAAAGGAGGGGGAGTATGAATATTCATCAAAGATACCCACACCTCCAGGTTGGTGGCACAGCATCAGAGACTATCCATGTGCAACTAACAGTGGGTAAAACTGCCTTCCAGTTTATAGCCTGCTACAGACCACCCTCCCAAACCCAGGAACCCCACTCGGCCTTCCTGAGAACACTGGAAAATACGAAGGTCTCTCCAAACACCATTATATTGGGTGACTTCAACTACCGAAACATAGACTGGGAGCATTACTCTAGCTCCAACACCCTAGCCCAAAGGTTCCTAGAATTTATAAACTCAAATGCTATGGAACAACTTGTTACCACTCCCACAAGAGGGGAAAGCATACTGGACCTGATCATCACCAACATGGGGACTCTATGCTCCAGACCAGAAGTTTATCCCTCACTGGTAAGATCAGACCATAAACTAATCTCACTGGATATTCACATCCCGACTCCACCCCCCTGCCCTGAAAACCACAGTGAAAAACTTCTCTAAAGCAAATTTCACACTCCTCAAAACCGAGGTGGAATCCTTCAAAGCCTGTGGATAATACAGCCCAGACCGCAGAATCCTTTATAAACGCATTCTATGAACACCTTCAGGAATGCATGGATCATGCAATCCCAAATAAAACCAAGACCCAATCCTCCAAAGGCAGACATCCTGTCTGGTGGACCCTAGCCATAAACAAACTATACAATAGAAGGAGGAATCTACTACATGATAGAGCAAAATCCCAAAAAGGGAAGGCATCGCTGATCAGTATTAGCAAAAAACTACGGGCACTCATAAAATCGTCTATGGCCAGCTTTGAGAGAATAATTGCACAGGATACTAAGGATAATCACAAGGCTTTCTTTAGTTATGTTAGGAACCTGGGTGGGAATTCCCAGATATGCTCAGAATTAGTCCAAAATGACAAAAAATACACCAAACCCACAGACATAGCCAACATCCTAGCTGACAGGTTCAGCACAAACCCCCCCCTCCCCACCAAAAGGGCAAATATCTATCCCAGTAGAGTGGTCCCCCCTGACATCTCAGATGCTCAGGTAAGAGCTGCCCTCTCCAAAGCAAAAAACACAGCATCAGTGGGACCAGACAGTGTCCCGGGCTGCATCCTACATGAACTCCAAGAAGAGCTAAACCCAAACATAAAACTACTGTTCAATCTCAGCCTTACTACAGGATATGTACCCAAAGAGTGGCGTACAGCAACAGTGGTCCCTCTCCACAAAGGTGGTGCCTCAACGGCTCCTGGAAACTATCGCCCCATAAGCCTGACTAGCTTGGTCTGCAAAGCTATGGAAAGGATCATCATGGACCTCATAAATAAAGATATTGGGGACCTACAGACACTGGATCCTACCCAGATCGGCTTTGTTAAGGGCAGATCCTGCCTCTTAAACCTGGTTTATTTCTTTGAAACAGTCACCAAGGCCATTGACGAGGGGAAGGTGGTCCACACAGCCTGCCTGGACCTCGCTAAAAGCCTTCGATGCAACACCCGACTCGGGCATTATAGATAAGCTCACCAGCTTAAATATAAACCCCTATATCACTAGATGGGTTGCAAACTTGCTCAAGGACAGAACCCACATGGTTAGAATTGCTGGAGCCATGTCAGACTCCAAACCAGTTACAAGTGGCGTCCCACAAGGCTCAGTCCTGAGACCTCTCTTGTTTGATATATATTTCTCAGAGGTACAGGCCAACACGGAAGGACTGCGGCTGACCAAGTTCGCAGATGACTGCAAACTGGGCACCATAATCGACTCTCCAGCTGACACAAGCATCCTCCAAAAGGGCCTCATAGAAACAGACAACTGGTGCCAGAGCCATAGCCTCAAGCTAAACGCCAAAAAGTGTATAGTCATCCCCTTTGGCAAAAACAAAGTGCCCACAAATTACCACATAGGTGGTAATCCATTAAGTACAGAAGAAGTAATTAGGGACCTGGGGACCCAAGTTGATAGCAATCTCTCATTTGACAACCTCATGGCCAAAGTGGTTAGAAAAACATTTTATATAGCCCACCTAATCATGAAGGGATTCACATCTAGATCAGGGGAGGTCATCGTGCCTCTTTACTCATCCCTCATCAGGCCCATAATTGAGTACAATGCCCCTTTTGGGATGTACCTTACCAGACAACTGCAGCAACTGGAAAGACCCCAAAAGTACCTCACCAAGAGGATCAAAGGGCTCAAAAAGATGCCATATGCTGCTCGGTTAAAGAAACTCCAGCTCTACTCAGTGGCATACCGCCTGCTCTGAGGCGATCTGTGCCTGACGTATAAAGCCATGTCCAACCCGTAATTAATGGACATGCTGCACCTCAGAAAATCCAAATCCCATCGAGCTATGCACTCGAGAGACTTGAACCTCAGCACTGAAATAAATAGGACATGCTGGAGGGACAGATTCATAACCCAGAGGCTCCCTTCACTCTAGAATAAAATCCTAGTCCAGGTTAGGCAGAGTCCCTCATTGACTCTCTTCAAGAGAAATCTTGATGAGTGGATGGGAGATCGTAGGTTTACCCCAGGTATCACTTCTGTGTCACTGTTAGACAGAGGCACAGTATACTAACCTCGAAAAAGGGCATAGCAAAATTAATTTAAAATGGGTGGCGAAAGCCAAACACTCTCTGGCTAGGCTTATAAATGCCCTAGGGCAGATAGCCTAGTATGAACCTATGAATCTATGAACCTATGAACCTGATCAAAGTATAATCTAGAATTTATTCTTTTTCTGTACAATATAGCCATCCCCAAACAGTTTTCATATCCCAAATTCCATATTACACCACCTAGCCATCATGTCTCTGTTTTTTTCTCTTTCCTCTTCATTTAAATACTAATATCTTCTAATATTATCAAATCCACATCACACTTCTTACACCATTCAATTACTCCAATTCTTCTAACTATATTCTTAATACTATTAACATATAGATACAATTCTAAGATTATTTGCCGCCCTTCTTTTTAGTCTACAAGAAATTGTGTTAATTATCCATTCCTTTCCTTTTAAGTTTCATTCCTAATTCATGAAATAAATTTTCTTTTCCTGACTTTGACCCTTTTCTTAATGGTACTTTTCTTTTTAATTATTTTCCAATTTATATCCAGTTCATCACTGACTTCACTTCCAATCTTCCTCTCCCCTTCTGCTTTTTGTCAATTATCCAAACTCTTCTTGATTTATGTCACTGATTTCTCTTTTCCCTTTTGTTGTTCTTGTTGCAATATTTCTTTTTCATTTAGATTTTGTTGTTTAACATCATAGTCTAACCTCTTCTCCATCTGACAATCTATCCATATATGACCCATTTGTTTACATTTATAACCCATTTTTTTACAATTTCTAGCATCTTGACCAGTTTCCTCACATAAATTACATAGTTTTTTATTACAATTATTTACAAAATGTCCTTCGTTTCCACAGAAAAAAACACGTTCTCAGTTGTCCTCAATGCATAACAATAGCTCAGTTGTCCTCAATGCATAACAATAGCTCAGTTGTCCTCAATGCATAACAATAGCTCTTTGTCTATCAACATTAATCATACTTGGAATATGTACAGTTTCACCATTCTCCATTTTCAAAATCACATTACAGTCTCAAGCTCCTGTCCAAAGTCCTCTATTATCAAAACCTTTTGAAATGTCCTATACCTCATTGCAAATGTTATTTAAAAATAGTTTTTAACAGTGTCTCTTTCAGTTTCTGTTCAAAATTGTATATTAATTTTTTTCTGTGTTTCTCAAAAATGTTTTTTGCAACATAATTATTCCATGGATATATGCCCTTTCTCTGTCCATACTCCTTCAAAAAAGCTTCTAACATATCTGCTGTTTCAAAGAAAATGTCACAGTGTGTCTTTTTTAATCAAAATGAAAGCTTTTACCTCGTATACCTTCATGTCTAAAGGCACAACTATCTTGTCCCAAATTTCATATCTGTCCATTTCCACTTATTTTTTTTTACATTGGATTTTTTTACTTTGGATTACTTTACTCTATGCCTATCCTGTACTTACCTACCTTAGACAAACAGACCTAAACAAGCTCAAGGCTTGCTACAATAAAATTGCTAAGTTTGCAACTGGTGCATCTTATCGCAGCAACCACTGTATCTCACTTAGAGAACTTGCCTGGCTTGAACTCCCTCAACTTCTTCACCTGAATCAAATATCACTTGCCCACAAGTTAGTAAACCATCCTCTTAAAGTCCTATCCCTTCAAAACCTTCTCCAGCTATATTGCTACACGAGAACTCTATGCTCCAGCAGCAAAAATCTACTTCTAGTGACCAAACCCAAGCAGGAGAAGCACTATTCCTCTGTGTCATATCCAGATTATGGAAGAATGACCCCCTCTATAACCACACTACCTTTTTGCAATCACTTCAAGACTGCACTAAAAACTAATTTAAAAAGTCTATGGTTATGTACATGCACCAGTCCTGACTAGTAACCCTCCTTTAACTCCTCTTCCTCTCCCTTCCCCTAGCCACCCTGCCTCACACCGTCTGATCATTGCATTGCTTCCTCTGCAGGCTCTGGCTCACCCTTTACCCTCCACGTCCCTCCTCACTCAATCTCTCAGACTTGTTATAATATGTTTAACTACCTCACTTCATCTCAACTCCAAATACATATCCAACTGACTTACACCTAGCTGCCTCTCACTACCACATATATTACTCACTCAGTCTCTTCTCTTATTCCTCTATCTTCCCCTTCCATCCCATAAGCCCTTCTAGCTTGTTCCACCTTCGTGTGGAGCTTCTGCTTTATATTTGCTTGAGTTTAGTGCAGTATTTGTATATAAGATTTAGGTATATGAGTTTAGAACAGTATCTGTTTGAGCTTAGTACTGTCTGTGTATACATCCTACTTTTATTCATAGCCTCTAGCTAGATATTGGTATATCCATTCATTACTATGTTTCATATTGTATGTATATCTAATGTTTGCTGCAGAATGTATTATTTGCTATTGTATGTATATTAAATTGCTCTTCATGTACTCTGCTGTTCATTTATTGTTCTGTGGAGCTTTTCTCTCTGGGCCACCACTGAAAAAGGACTTGTGTCCAGTTGGACTTTCCCAGAAACAAATGTAAATAAATTAATAAATAATAAATAAATTACTGCATGTTTCTTCTTTTTCTTCCATTGTGCTTCCTTTTGTATCGCTACTATCTCTGCAAATGATTTCTTCTGCTGCTCTTCCACTTTGTTTAATTTCTCCATCATTTTGCATCTCCACCTCACTCTGTTCTATGAAGTTTGTCAATATATCATCCCATGACCATCCCCACTGGAGGATTATAATTATAATTTCTTCCTCACCTTTTAACTGTTCGAAAAACTCTCTCCGAAACAAATCTTCTGAATCCTCTAGCCAATCTCCTTTTCCTTCTTCCTGAACAGCTTTCTCTCTTTCTGAAGCAGTAAATATCTCTACAGAGTTGGGACTGTTCTCAAGTCCATTTTCCTCAGACGCCATGTTTGTGTACCATTCTCCCCACCACCACTATGCTAGAAAAAGAACAGATGCCTCAGACGCCATGTTTGTGTACCATTCTCCCCACCACCACTATGCTAGAAAAAGAAAAGATGCCTCAGATGCCATGTTTCTGTACCATTCTCCCCACCACCACTATGCTAGAAAAAGAACAGATGCTTCACACTCGGTGGTTGTATACACCTCTACTGTCGTAACACAGTAGGGGAAGTTCCCCGATGCTCCAGCCAAATTTCCACTAGTTGTATTAGTACCACATAGGGTCTCCTCCAAAAATAGGATACTAGCCCATTGGTTTTATCCTATTCAACAAAAGGAGAAAATAAAATAAAAATACAATTATTGTCACATATACAACAAACAAAGCAAGAAAGTAATGCAATTATAGACATGAATGTACTCCAATTAATAAGAATAACGGAGAAGGACAACTGGAGTTTCAAGATGATTAAACAGAATACCAAGTGATATTACTGTCTGTAGAATTAACCTACGGAAACAAGATGATTAAACAGAATACCAAGTGATGTTACTGTCTGTCAAATTAACTTACGGAAACAAGATGATTAAACAGAATACCAAGTGATATTACTGTCTGTAGAATTAACTTACGGAAACAAGATGATTAAACAGAATACCAAGTGATATTACTGTCTGTCAAATTAACTTACGGAAACAAGATGATTAAACAGAATACCAAGTGATATTACTGTCTGTAGAATTAACTTACGGAAACAAGATGATTAAACAGAATACCAAGTGATATTACTGTGTCAAATTAACTTACGGAAACAAGATGATTAAACAGAATACCAAGTGATATTACTGTCTGTAGAATTAACTTACGGAAACAAGATGATTAAACAGAATACCAAGTGATATTACTGTCTGTCAAATTAACTTATGGAAACAAGATGATTAAACAGAATACCAAGTGATATTACTGTCTGTAGAATTAACTTACGGAAACAAGATGATTAAACAGAATACCAAGTGATATTACTGTCTGTCGAATTAACTTACGGAAACAAGATGATTAAACAGAATACCAAGTGATATTACTGTCTGTCGAATTAACTTACGGAAACAAGATGATTAAACAGAATACCAAGTGATATTACTGTCTGTAGAATTAACTTACGGAAACAAGATGATTGAACAGAATACCAAGGGATATTACTGTCTGTAGAATTAACTTACGGAAACAAGATGATTAAACAGAATACCAAGTGATATTACTGTCTGTCGAATTAACTTACGGAAACAAGATGATTAAACAGAATACCAAGTGATATTACTGTCTGTAGAATTAACTTACGGAAACAAGATGATTGAACAGAATACCAAGTGATATTACTGTCTGTAGAATTAACTTACGGAAACAAGATGATTAAACAGAATACCAAGTGATATTACTGTCTGTCGAATTAACTTACAGAAACAAGATGATTAAACAGAATACCAAGTGATATTACTGTCTGTCGAATTAACTTACGGAAACAAGATGATTAAACAGAATACCAAGTGATATTACTGTCTGTCGAATTAACTTACGGAAACAAGATGATTAAACAGAATACCAAGTGATATTACTGTCTGTAGAATTAACTTACGGAAACAAGATGATTAAACAGAATACCAAGTGATATTACTGTCTGTAGAATTAACTTACGGAAACAAGATGATTGAACAGAATACCAAGTGATATTACTGTCTGTAGAATTAACTTACGGAAACAAGGTGATTAAACAGAATACCAAGTGATATTACTGTCTGTAGAATTAACTTACGGAAACAAGATGATTGAACAGAATACCAAGTGATATTACTGTCTGTCGAATTAACTTACGGAAACAAGATGATTAAAAAAATACCAAGTGATATTACTGTCTGTCGAATTAACTTACGGAAACAAGATGATTAAAAAAATACCAAGTGATATTACTGTGTCAAATTAACTTACGGAAACAAGATGATTAAACAGAATACCAAGTGATATTACTGTCTGTAGAATTAACTTACGGAAACAAGATGATTAAACAGAATACCAAGTGATATTATTGTCTGTAGAATTAACTTACGGAAACAAGATGATTAAAAAAATACCAAGTGATATTATTGTCTGTAGAATTAACTTACGGAAACAAGATGATTAAACAGAATACCAAGTGATATTACTGTGTCAAATTAACTTACGGAAACAAGATGATTAAACAGAATACCAAGTGATATTACTGTCTGTAGAATTAACTTACGGAAACAAGATGATTAAACAGAATACCAAGTGATATTACTGTCTGTCGAATTAACTTACGGAAACAAGATGATTAAACAGAATACCAAGTGATATTACTGTCTGTAGAATTAACTTACGGAAACAAGATGATTAAACAGAATACCAAGTGATATTATTGTCTGTAGAATTAACTTACGGAAACAAGATGATTAAAAAAATACCAAGTGATATTATTGTCTGTAGAATTAACTTACGGAAACAAGATGATTAAACAGAATACCAAGTGATATTACTGTGTCAAATTAACTACGGAAACAAGATGATTAAACAGAATACCAAGTGATATTACTGTCTGTAGAATTAACTTACGGAAACAAGATGATTAAACAGAATACCAAGTGATATTACTGTCTGTCGAATTAACTTACGGAAACAAGATGATTAAACAGAATACCAAGTGATATTACTGTCTGTAGAATTAACTTACGGAAACAAGATGATTAAACAGAATACCAAGTGATATTACTGTCTGTAGAATTAACTTACGGAAACAAGATGATTAAACAGAATACCAAGTGATATTACTGTCTGTAGAATTAATTTACGGAAACAAGATGATTAAATAGAATACCAAGTGATATTACTGTCTGTAGAATTAACTTAAGGAAACAAGATGATTAAACAGAATACCAAGTGATATTACTGTCTGTCGAATTAACTTATGAAAACAAGATGATTAAACAGAATACCACGTGATATTACTGTCTGTAGAATTAACTTACGGAAACAAGATGATTAAACAGAATACCAAGTGATATTACTGTCTGTAGAATTAACTTACGGAAACAAGATGATTGAACAGAATACCAAGTGATATTACTGTCTGTAGAATTAACTTACGGAAATGAATGGAGTACAGTAGTATTAAGTTCTGTTGACATGCAAACAGGAGGTTTTTTGATGAGAAAAGAGAAAAGTATCCAAGCAAAAGTGAGGCAGGAATATAAAAAGGTAGTGGAAGAGAGACATTATAACAGCAGTAATTGAAAGGAAGAGTTACATTGATGGAGAAGTTCAAGATAGGAAAACAAATAAGAGCTGGAAGGTAAATTTGATATGTAAATGGCTGTGGAATGAAGAAGATGAAAGATGGAGCAGAAAAGAAATAGTGAAAGGCAGTTAAATAGATATGAAATAAGAACTGCAGTTCTGTGCATCAACAGACTACTTAGTAATAATGTTGGTGCTGGGAGTACAAGTGATAGAGAAGGTGTCAGAGTCCTTAACCTGTCTCTGTGAATGGGAGTACAAGTGATAGAGAAGGTGTCAGAGTCCTTAACCTGTCTCTGTGAATGGGAGTACAAGTGATAGAGAAGGTGTCAGAGTCCTTAACCTGTCTCTGTGAATGGGAGTACAAGTGATAGAGAAGGTGTCGGAGTCCTTAATCTGTCTCTGTGAATGGGAGTACAAGTGATAGAGAAGGTGTCAGAGTCCTTAACCTGTCTCTGTGAATGGGAGTACAAGTGCTAGAGAAGGTGTCAGAGTCCTTAACCTGTCTCTGTGAATGGGAGTACAAGTGATAGAGAAGGTGTCGGAGTCCTTAACCTGTCTCTGTGAATGGGAGTACAAGTGATAGAGAAGGTGTCGGAGTCCTTAACCTGTCTCTGTGAATGGGAGTACAAGTGATAGAGAAGGTGTCAGAGTCCTTAATTTGTCTCTGTGAATGGGAGTACAAGTGATAGAGAAGGTGTCAGAGTCCTTAATTTGTCTCTGTGAATGGGAGTACAAGTGATAGAGAAGGTGTCAGAGTCCTTAACCTGTCTCTGTGAATGGGAGTACAAGTGATAGAGAAGGTGTCAGAGTCCTTAACCTGTCTCTGTGAATGGGAGTACAAGTGATAGAGAAGGTGTCAGAGTCCTTAACCTGTGTCTCTGTGAGAAGGATAAAGGTTGATGTCAACATCTTTTCTTTTTTGTGTTTCCTGAGCTCCTTGTAGTTGATCTGACCTCTAAGCTGAGTGAGAAAATGTTATTCCAGTTGCCTCAGATTAGTTTCTGGAAGCTCTTTTCACCAAATGATATTTTAAAATGTGGCTTGTTAATGGTGGTGCAGCCCTCAGAACTGCCATGTATGATATAAGCAGAGGTCTTTATGGATAGCTTGCTCATTAGACAGGGGCAAAATCTGATGTAGATAAATTTGAAGGTAAAAGGAAGAAGGACGGCGACTCTTACAGTAAGTGGCAGCCATCTTTCCCTGTCAAGTATAGTAGAGTGATGTTCACTGAATGGTGGTAGGTTCATGAAGAGATATATTTTGATTATTATGGCCTGTAGTACTTTTCTGTTATATGCTGAGTTTAGGGCCAGGAGAAGAAGACTATATCCTGATGTGGGGATCAGTAAACTTTAGCTAGAGCAGTTCTTGCTTCTGGTGTGAGGGCTTGAGGGTGGCACAACAGGACCTCTGCTATTTGAGAACTTTCTCCATAATCAATGTTAGCAGAGATGTTATGAGAGGTAGCCAGGATTAGGCCAAGACATCTGTAGTAGGTATTTATGTAATGTTATTTTTGTTATTTTCACAAAGGACTATTTTGATGTTGTCACATCATTACTGCAGATTTAATGTGCTTGTGTGGGTTTTCTATGGGTGCACCAGTTTCTTCCCACATTCCAGTCATGCAGTAGGTGGCTTGAACACTGTAAATTAGCCAAAGTACGAGTGCAGGTGCAGGTGCATATGTGTGTGTGGTATGAAAGAAGAACCATGCAGGGATAGCCATGCACCACTGTGAACAGCGGCTCTAGCTGATGGTGCAGGGATAGCCATGCACCACTGTGAACAGCGGCTCTAGCTAATGGTGCAGGGGTAGCCATGCACCACTGTGAACAGCAGCTCTAGCTGATGGTGCAGGGATAGCCATGCACCACTGTGAACAGCAGGGTTGGGAGGGTGGCCTAATGGTTAAGGTGTTTGCCTTATAAACACAAGGTGCAGGGTTTTAGTCTCACAAGGGATAACTGGCCAGGCTTAAAATGGCTCGCAAGGGCTTAGTACTAACCTATGAACCTATGAACCACTGTGAACAGTGGCTCTAGCTGATGGTGCAGGGATAGCCATAAACCACTGTGAACAGCGGCTCTAGCTGATGGTGCAGGGATAGCCATGCACCATTGTGAACAGCGGCTCTAGCTGATGGTGCATGGATAGCCATGCACCACTGTGAACAGCGGCTCTAGCTGATGGTGCAGGGATAGCTATGCACCATTGTGAACAGCGGCTCTAGCTGATGGTGCAGGGATAGCCATGCACCACTGTGAACAGTGGCTCTAGCTGATGGTGCAGGGATAGCCATGCATCATTGTGAGCAGTGGCTCTAGCTGATGGCCACTGCTGATGGGATGTCCTGATCCCAAGAGCAAAAACTGGAAAATGGGAGTTGAGGATGGCTGGAGGGATGGCTGGAGGGATAGCAGGGTTAAGATGCAGTATGTTTATGATAAAAGAATGACAGAGGGATAAGAACTCTCCCTCTAGATTTATTTCTATCTCCTGTAAAGGAAGAGCTGAGTGGTAATGGCAAATATCATCAATTAGAGGGGCTGCCATTAGTAAAAATGATATAATTAATTATTTGTGATTATCTTTAGCTTTTTGGTGATTACAATAGCTCTAGCAACAGTAGAACCAGAGACTTAAATTTTCAGCAACAGATTAATAAAACATAGTTGAGGGACAAGTGTATAACCCAGTGCCTCCCAAACCTCTGGAATAAACTCCTCCTGCATGTTAGGTAGTGTGACGCACTATTTTCTTTTAAACATAATTTAGAAGACTGGAGGGGTCTTCACAAATTTATTCCAAAAATGAGTGATATGCTCCTTCTGGAGAATGTATGTTTGACATGAGGGAGGCTAGTGATGAAGCAAAAAATGTCATTAAGTCTCAGTGGCCTTGGAATACCTATGAATCAATGAAACTATAAATTCATAGTTCATAGCAGGCTTTACACTTTCTTGTGGTAAATATAGAAGTCTTCCCTTACCAGTTGTAAATAATTTTTTTATGTTGGAATAGGAGATTTGTTTTCTGCTTTGTTATAGCATTTATTGATGTGAGAGTTCTACCATGCAAGTTTAGTTTTTAATATCTTTTGGTGCCGAGGGCAAATAGAAACCACTTTCTCAGTTCAAATCAACTATCTGTGTGGAGTAAACTTCCGAACTGAGTGCAGTAACATCAGGGACTGGACTCATACGCAGAATGTCAGGAATACAGACAAATTAGTTGGGACATTGGCATTTGTCTTCAGGGAGAATGTTACTGCCAGGTGGTACGATTTAAATAAAAAGGGATGATATTAAAGGTATTACAAAAGTTGGAGCAGATGGTAAGGAGAACATATTAACATAAGAATATTAATATAAGTGAGAAAAGACATAATTTGATCTGAGATATTAGCATTGACAAAACTCAATATATGTTTGATAATGATTAATGCTAGTAGTATATATTTTCCTACTGATGGGGGGTAGTTAAGGTCATCTGTTAAATGTGTTTTCTTTGATGGACAACTTCTCTGTATGTCTATATGATCACATGGGGACACAGAGTCAGAGAATGGTATCTGTACTCGGACATAAACTGGTAAGTGACTTTATTGAGGGTGAGGACATGTTTGATGATGGCACTGTTCATAGTTTTCTGAAAAGAATGGGGTTCAGTTAAGTACTGGCACCACTGTATGTGGACCTGACTGCTGGGTAGATTACCGAAACAGTTCCAAACACAATCCTATAAAAATAAACCGATGCACAGTTCATAATGACCAGCAGCTATTATCAGGAGCTCTTCTTGTAACTGACATATCATTATATAACAAAAGTGCAGCAGTGACAGTAAAAAGAAAGGAAGTTCAGCCTTCTCAAGAATGTTTTTATGAAGCGCTCTCTTATATGGTGGTAGGAATATTACTGTAAACAATTGATCCAAGGTTAAGAAACATATATCTGGCACATGTAAGGAACATCTATGATGCATTTATACTGTGGGAGGATGCATACGAATATCCAAGTTCTAGAGGTTTCCAGATGAACTACATTCCTTTCGGAAGGCAATGGTTCATGCTGTTGTTACCCACCATCAAATGAATATTGACTTGTGGTGACTCCGAGGATAGAATTCATCAGTCAGATTTCTAATGACTGACACAGGGGGGGGGTTCATCACTGTAGTTACTGCATCAATCAATCTGGTTTTCTGTCTTCCTCTTTTACACTGACATTTCAGCTTGCCAAGTATGATGTTTTTTTTTTCATAATGGTAGTTCTCTTTGTATATGTTCACAGTATAACAGCCAAAGTCTTGTCATCTGACAAATATACAGAATGGTGTAGTGGGACAAACCTCGCCATCAAAACATGTCTGTTGTTCCTTGCAGTTTCATAAATCTTATAAATAGTGGTTCATATTTAGAAGTTTAAATATAAGGCAATTAGCTGTGTGAATGAATGGATGCAGACAGACAGTGACTGTATTACAAGGGGAGGCAATGCTGCTACCAGGAACAGAATTACATCTGAACTAACTTATTTTCTGTATAAACTGAAAAAAAAAACACAAACATGATTCAGTATGGTATGATTAAACACAATCAAAATAAATGAAGCAAATTTAAATAAAAATGGTCAAATAATGTTCAAACCATCCTTTTTACTGTGAAACAAATGTTCTTTTTGTAAAAGAATCAGAAATTAGATAACTGCTTTAAATGAATACTCTTGTAAACGTCATCAGTCTAATTAAGTGTGTGGCGCAAATGTTCTTGCTGTTCTAGCTGGTGCAATGAAAATAAGCATTTTAATTTTATTTGACTGCATTTCATGTTAAATTTAATTTTCCATAATTTGAAGTTAAGCTGAATTATTTGAATAAGTACCCCTAATTTGAGTCTATACAGGAGGACTATAATGAGTGTAATGTTACCAAAATTTCCATTCCCTTCTTAGAGTATCCCAAACCTTGTAAAAGGATTTTAGAAAAATTTCATTGAGTTTCTCAACAACAAAGATTCAAAGAAACTTTATTCTTATTTAGGACCACACAGGTGCAGCCCAAACAACATTACAAATGTCAGCTCACAAGAGAAATGCAGTGCAAATAACGTAGATACAGAGGTATCAAAGAATAACATAAGAAAGAAAATAACACGTTTGACATTGAACAGCATATAAACAGCAATAAATCTTAGTGATTCCATTGGATACCAAGGCTTCTGAAGACATGCACCTCTTTTTCAGGAGATCTCCAGAGGTGTGCAGCAATGGTAGATGCACATGAGTGTGAGAACAAATGGGGTGTGATTTAATATTTGGACTGCAATCTATGCAATTGATATATAGGTGAAAATAGGTTAGCTCAGTACTTATTTCCCTATTCCAAGCCCTTTGTTCTAAGTCATGATCAAGCTAGAAATTAAAATAGTTAACATTCACCAGGTTCAGCTAGTACAAAAATAGAATTTATTATAATATTAACAATAAATTAATAACGTGCTAAGTAGACTTTCATCAAAAATGATCTAGAGCACAAGTCAGAAAAATTCACTTACATCAGTTTAATGTTTCTCATCTACTCATTGGTGGAATTTCAAAAACTGTAGAAAATTATTTGGAAATCTGTATTGGTCTCTTTGAGCAACTATCTATTTAATCGTACGGTGGAAACTTGACTGATTTCTTTCCTAGGCAAGCTAGTTCTATACTGCAATTAGAGATCTTTTTGTCTCTGTGGATGACATGGGACATGGAATCAGCAAGATGTAATATCACAGTTTTAGTTCCTTTATCAGAGTGCATCTAAATTGCAATCTTCAGTCGTATACCCAGGACAGTTCTTTCTCAGTCATATCTGTAGCTATGTTAGCTGGGCAGCTCAGATGACTAAATGCCCAAGTATAACTAAAGAACGAAGCTGAATGACTTATGTCTGCACAAGTCTCTACAATGAGGAGGGAAACCTTTTGACAATGTTTTATTTTATAATTAATTGATTCCAGCTCTTAATTGCTAACCTATTACTGTTTGAGGATAATGTTTCTTTTTAGTATTTTAGCCTGTGGAACAGGCTTATTTTTCTCTACCTAAGTTTATTGCTCTTTGGAAAAAAATATGTGCTGAGGGAAGAATAGGGTGGATTTGTAAGCATTAAGATTTTTTTCACATCCCCTTAGGTTAACCACTTTCTGATCTCTTGATACATTAATTCCACACAGCAAGATAGTATCCAACTGATATGTCATTTCCATTTGGGTAGTTATTTTGGGTAAACATTAATTTTGTGCATAGAAATAAGCAGATACTTCTAGATTAGATAGCCAGAGGTGTTGATTTTCATGTACTGTTTTTCAGTGTCTTTGTTACACACACTGACACATAATACAGCAGGAGATTACCAAGAATAATACATAACAATACATAAACGAAGAATCAGTGAATGCCATCGATACATAGTAACAATGGCATTATGCAAACAGTGCACAAAAGCATACATAATGGCATTAACAACAATATTTATTGTAACACCCCTGCACTGGCCTGGTAATCAAGGAGCATCAGTCATCACCACTGGCAACAGTGGGGAAAGTACACACTGTGAGGATGACAAGTATGCACACAGTAAAGTGTAATTTCCCTTAAGAGCACATAGAGATCACAGGCAGTCTGGGGCTGGTTACCCCCTCTTTCTCCAGAAACCCAATAATTCTCCCTACTGGCACAGCTATAGAGTTGAGATCTCAGCTGAGTGGCCAGGCTAAGACCTCCAGCATCCCATCTGTCCAACCAGTACTTCGTGTCCATGCCCAAGTAGCTGACACACATGCATTTTGCAATTTGATTTATACACAAACACAAACACACATTTGGGGAAAGGCTGGCACAGGTTTACTAGCTATGTCCCTTCTGCCCAGACTATAAGGTAGTTCTGACTGCAACCAGTCACTACTTATCCACTACTTTAAGGCCCTTAACAAAGGGTGTCTAATCCTACTGTGTTATGTTACTATTAATCCAAATGGTAGTTTGAACAAGCACCAGGCTATTAGGAGTGGCCTCAAAAGTGTCACCAAATAGATATGCAAGTACAATAAGAGCTTAAATATCTCTAAACATCAAGACAGTACTTTAGTAATCAGTTACATCATAGTTCAAAATCGCAGGAAATATTTAAAATGACATTGTGGGACAGTCTCAAATAAAGAAAGAAAACATCTAAGCTATACTTTACTATATTCCTATCTGAATCTTAAAGAGTTACTATGCCCTAAAAACTTACTTGCAAAACAATAATCAGGCAGAAGCGATGAGTGGATGTTTCTAGGTCAAAGACAAGATAAAAAATGCCCCCTCTCTTTCTCTCAGAGAGTTTTTAAATTAATATCTCAAATATTGCTGCTGGGATACTTGCAGGATGCCATCACTTTTATCATCTGACTATCCCAGGTGAAAACCCGCATTGCTAGAAATTGCCAGCATTTTAGCATCTCCCAGTGAAAATTACATATCGCTCAGATCTTTTCAACTGCTAGAAGACATAAAACAATAAAACACAACACAATCCAGAAGGCTGCCAGGTTTTAGACATCCTGTCTCCTTGCTGTATTGAAACTAACTTTTATGACGCAGTAATAAAACAATTTAATTTCAACTATTTTCTTGAAATTTTGCAAGTTAACCCTCTATGTTCTAGTTCCCACTGTTAAAACATATACATTTACACAACTACAATAGTTTGTATACATTTCTGTTCTTTTACAGTAGGGTACACTGCGGACACATCCTTAACCTTAGTACTTTACACACAATTTTGTACCGGCAACTTGATACACACATAGCATACAATTGGAATATAGTGGTAACACAAGCAATTGCATCATGCTGGTATTCATGAATGACATATAGTTATTTACAAAATTCCAGGTAGCTGGGCTGGCAGTATCTCCTTCTGTCACACTTCTATATAAATCATATTAATATTCACAAATAACATATAATTATTTACAAAATTCCAGCTAGCTAGGCTGACAATATGACATTTCTCTCCACCAAAACCTCAAGCTAGTTTTTCAAGCGACCCTTGAGAAACATTGCTTGAGAGGGTTGGGCATATCTGGGAATACCTTACCCCATTCTCTGTCTTGAGATTCCAGTTGCCTTGGCATTGCTGACCCCAGTACAGTGCTGCACAATTTTATCATATGCTTGCAACCCTAGGCTCCACCATAGTAATTTGGGATTTGGTAGGCTGGATTCAAACCATAGATCCCCTTCCAACTCCTCCTGCCTTGTATTCCAAATAATTTGCACAAGGGCCTCCCTGTCATGGTTTGGTTTCATCATTTTAACATGGTACAGTTTGTGCCCCTGCCTCCTGCCTAACAGTTCTACCTTGTAGTTAACATCACTGACCTTCCTTACCACCTTGTAGGGTCCGTCCCAAGCTGCCTGCAGCTTGTTGTGTTTGACAGGAATGAGAACCATTACCTACTGCCCACAGCATACTCTCTAGATCGAGGATTCCTGTCACACCAGACATTTTCTGCTGTTGGGCTCCTGCCAGATTCTCCTGGCCTAAGCCCGTGAGCTCCCTGAGCCTTGTCCTGAGGTTTAGGACATATACCACAACAGACTCCTTGTGGGATTCACATTCACCCTCCCACTCATCATGAATCAACTCTAGAGGTCCACTCACCATATGCCCATACAGAAAGTCGAAGGGTGAAAAACCTGTGGATTCTTGGGGATCCAAACAATAGATGAGGCAGATATTTGTCCTAAGCCCCTCTTAAACTGGTCTGCAAATGCCCCTAGCATGGCCTTTAGTGTAGAGTTTAACCTGTCAACCAGACCATTAGTCTGGGGATGGTAGGGGGTGGTCTTTAGGTGCTTTACCCCATAGTACTTCTGCAGACAAGTCAGCAGGTCTGACATGAACTTGGCACCTCTGTCGGTCAGTATTTCTTTTGGTAAACCTACCCTGCTGAAAATCTCTAACAAAGCATTTTTCACCTTTTCTGCTTAATGGAGGACTGGGCCACTGTTTCAGGGTATCTGGTAGCATAATCCACTGCCACTAGGATATACTTTTTCCCTGTGGAGCTTGGGGTATTCAAAGGCCCCGCAATATCCATAGATACCCTCTGAAATGGCAGCTCAATCACAGGAAAGTCATCAAGGGAGCTTTCACCTTGTATCTTGCCTTGTCTACCATTTGGCACTGCTAACAGGTCTTGCTGTACCCTGTTACATCTCAAGGAATCCCAGGCCAATAAAAGTTCTGCATAATATGTCTCTTGGTATGCTTTATGCTCATATGACCTGCAAAGGGAATATGAAGGGCTACGGCTAGAAGTGCCAGATGGTAGGCTCTGGGCACTACCAACTGCTGTATTCTCTCATGATCTAGCCCTCCTTCATGGGTCCACTCTCTATACAGTAACTCTTTGTCCCAGTACACAGATTCCCCCTTCCCTCAACAATCAGGTGTCTCACTGGCTACTTTCCTCAGGCCTTGTAATGTATGGTGTGAGAACTGAGCCTGTCTCAATTCTCTCTTGGTAACCCTTCCCAGCTCTCCTTCCACAGGAAGTCTGGCATCCTCTGACAGTGGTGCCTCACTGTCAGCCTGGGTACTACTACTCATCTCTGCCCTTGCAGTCCCTCTGTCCAAGGGAACATCAGTACCCACAAGCAGCCGTGTCTCACCTTTAGTCTCACTGCTGCAGGGTAGCTCCCTCCCTGAAGTAACCACCTCACCAGTCCTGGCTGCAAGTGTGCGGTCTGTCAGGGTTTCCCCCAGCTTATCAGACCCATATGCTTGTCTCCAAGCCTGACTGCATGTAACTGCATGCAAACAAGGTACTGCATTATCAGAATCATTCCCTATCGGGACATATGCAGGGACATCCACAAACATACCTACTTGCTGTTTTCCCTTTCCACCCTCCCAGTCAAGGTGAGCCCTAAGCCAAAGGTATTTGGAATGGGGTCCCTCCTAAAGCTCTGATTGGCGTAGACTGCCCAGGCAAGTAGTGCTCCTCTTTGACCATTTCTGGCTTCACAATGGTTAGGTCTCTCTTGGCAATGGCCTCTTCTCCATTTACTAAGATCACATATAACCTCTTGTGGTAGATTGGTACCCTTGCTATCTCAAGACAACTTACTGCTGGCATTTTGTCATTCCTACTTACTAGCTCTCTCACCTTTTGTTCCCCATCTTGTCTTCATGGACATCTATATGCTACATGGCCCCACTGGTTGCATTTAAAACATTTAACCCTTGGTCTTGGACATGTACCTGGACTAGTGGCTTCTCCTGCTACTCACAGACTCTGTTGTGGCAGTCAAGGCTACCCACTGTGGGTTCCCTTATACCCATGAGTGCACTGGGTATCCCTTTCCTGTGCAGTGATGTCCTGCTTGCTAGGTATAGGTCCCCCTATTTCCCCAACTCCCCTGTCGTGTTACATTCTCTATCTGCTAATCAGATTTTTATGTCCTCAGGCAAAGTGGTAAGGGCTTGTTCCCTCACCAAAAGGTCTGCCAGCCCTTCTAAAATGGTGACTAGAAATCCACTCACCCACCTATGGAAATAAGTGCTTAGTTCAGCAATATATTCACACACACTTTCATGTGCCTTGCTTCTATACTCACAAAACATTTTCCTATAAGCTTCAGTTGTTAAATGACAACATTCTAAAATACAGTTTTTTTACAGTATTATAATTTACGCAACCAATATCAGACAATTTAGAAATACCAATTATAGCTTTACCATGGAGTAAGGTGGTCAGGAAATGTACCCACAGCCCTTGGTCAACATTATACTGTTTACATGCACTTTCAAACATATGAATGAAACTATAAAAAATTATCCCCCTCTGTAAATTGTGGAAGACATTTACTGACCTTTGTTGCTTCTGGGGTTCGATTACTCCCTTCCCCATTACCTCCATATCATGACCATGACATTTACACAAGTACAATAGGTTATATACATTTATGTTCTTTCCAGTAGGGTACACTGTGGACATATCCTTAAGCTTAGTACTATACACACAATTCTGTACCAGCAGCTTGATACACACATAGCGTACAGTTCTAATATAGTGGTAACACAAGCAATTGCATCGTGCTGTTATTCACAAATGACATATAACTATTTATAAAATTCCAGGTAGCTGGGCTGGCAGTATCTCCTTCTGTCACACTTCTATATAAATCGTATTAATATTCACAAATTACAAATAATTCTTTACAAAATTTCAGATAGCTGGGCTGGCAGTGTAACATTTATAATAAAAATAATATTGATAATAACCATGACTTTTAATATTACTAATATATTTTTTAATGAAAGGCATTATTCTACATGAGGAAGCCTTAATTCTGAAGTAGCAACATGTATACAAATGAATGCTTAGTTAATGTTTTGAAATCTAGTTGTTTAATTTCAGAAGATTGTGGTTTAATTTACTTTCTGTAAGTCCTGTAGACTTGCCAGAAATATAAATGGCCGGATCATCAGTGCACATTTGGAAAACGTGAGTATAATGACCGCAAAGATAACGAACAAAAAATGCCTCAGAAGTGACCCCGCAGGGCTTCCACACTCAGTAGGGAGGGAGGGCTACAGCTACTGAACTGATCCCGCAGGGATTCCACATTCAGTAGGGAGGGAGGGCTACAGCTACTGAACTGACCCCGCAGGGATTCCACATTCAGTAGGGAGGGAGGGCTACAGCTACTGACACAATAGGGAGGGAGGGCTACAGCTACTGAACTGATCCCGCAGGGATTCCACATTCAGTAGGGAGGGACGGCTACAGCTACTGAACTGACCCCGCAGGGATTCCACATTCAGTAGGGAGTGAGGGCTACAGCTACTGAACTGATCCCGCAGGGATTCCACATTCAGTAGGGAGGGAGGGCTACAACTACTGAACTGATCCCGCAGGGATTCCACATTCAGTAGGGAGGGAGGGCTACAGCTACTGAACTGACCCCGCAGGGATTCCACATTCAGTAGGGAGGGAGGGCTACAGCTACTGAACTGATCCCGCAGGGATTCCACATTCAGTAGGGAGGGAGGGCTACAGCTACTGAACTGATCCCGCAGGGCTTCCACACTCAGTAGGGAGGGAGGGCTACAGCTACTGAACTGACCCTGCAGGGCTTCCACATTCAGTAGGGAGGGAGGGCTACAGCTACTGAACTGACCTCGCAGGGATTCCACATTCAGTAGGGAGGGAGGGCTACAGCTACTGACACAATAGGGAGGGAGGGCTACAGCTACTGAACTGACCCCGCAGGACTTCCACATTCAGTAGGGAGGGAGGGCTACAGCTACTGAACTGATCCCGCAGGGATTCCACATTCAGTAGGGAGGGAGGGCTACAGCTACTGAACTGATCCAGCAGGGATTCCACATTCAGTAGGGAGGGAGGGCTACAGCTACTGAACTGACCCCGCAGGGATTCCACATTCAGTAGGGAGGGAGGGCTACAGCTACTGAACTGATCCCGCAGGGATTCCACATTCAGTAGGGGATTCCACATTCAGTAGGGAGGGAGGGCTACAGCTACTGACACAATTGGGAGGGAGGGCTACAGCTACTGAACTGACCCTGCAGGGATTCCACATTCAGTAGGGAGGGAGGACTACAGCTACTGACACAATAGGGAGGGAGGGCTACAGCTACTGAACTGACCCCGCAGGGATTCCACATTCAGTAGGGAGGGAGGGCTACAGCTACTGACACAATAGGGAGGGAGGGCTACAGCTACTGAACTGATCCCGCAGGGATTCCACATTCAGTAGGGAGGGAGGGCTACAGCTACTGACACAATAGGGAGGGAGGGAGGGATACAGCTACTGAACTGACGCCGCAGGGATTCCACATTCAGTAAGGAGGGAGGGCTACAGCTACTGAACTGATCCCGCAGGGATTCCACATTCAGTAGGGAGGGAGGGCCACAGCTACTGAACTGATCCCGCAGGGATTCCACATTCAGTAGGGAGGGAGGGCTACAGCTACTGAACTGACTCTTCAGGGATTCCACATTCAGTAGGGAGGGAGGGCTACAGCTACTGAACTGATCCCGCAGGGATTCCACATTCAGTAGGGAGGGAGGGCTACAGCTACTGAACTGATCCCGCAGATTCCACATTCAGTAGGGAGGAGGGCTACAGCTACTGAACTGATCCCAGGGATTCCACATTCAGTAGGGAGGAGGGCTACAGCTACTGAACTGATCCCGAGGATTCCACATTCAGTAGGGAGGGAGGCTACAGCTACTGAACTGACCCCGCAGGGATTCCACATTCAGTAGAGAGGGAGGGCTACAGCTACTGAACTGATCCCGCAGGGATTTCACATTCAGTAGGGAGGGAGGGCTACAGCTACTGAACTGATCCCGCAGGGCTTCCACACTCAGTAGGGAGGGAGGGCTACAGCTACTGAACTGACCCTGCAGGGCTTCCACATTCAGTAGGGAGGGAGGGCTACAGCTACTGAACTGAGCCCGCAGGGATTCCACATTTAGTAGGGAGGGAGGGCTACAGCTACTGAACTGATCCCGTAGGGCTTCCACACTCAGTAGGGAGGGAGGGGTACAGCTACTGAACTGACCACGCAGGGCTTCCACATTCAGTAGGGAGGGAGGGCTACAGCTACTGAACTGACCCCGCAGGGCTTCCACATTCAGTAGGGAGGGAGGGCTACAGCTACTGAACTGATCCCGCAGGGATTCCATATTCAGTAGGAAGGGAGGGCTACAGCTACTAAACTGATCCCGCAGGGATTCCACATTCAGTAGGGAGGGAGGGCTACAGCTACTGACACAATAGGGAGGGAGGGCTGCAGCTACTGAACTGACCCCGCAGGGATTCCACATTCAGTAGGGAGGGAGGGCTACAGCTACTGAACTGACCCCGCAGGGATTCCACATTCAGTAGGGAGGGAGGGCTAAAGCTACTGAACTGACCCCGCAGGGATTCCACATTCAGTAGGGAGGGAGGGCTACAGCTACTGACACAATAGGGAGGAAGGGCTACAGCTACTGAACTGATCCCGCAGGGATTCCACATTCAGTAGGGAGGGAGGGCTACATCTACTGAACCGACCCTGCAGGGATTCCACATTCAGTAGGGATGGAGGGCAACAGCTACTGACACAGTAGGGAGGGAGGGCTACAGCTACTGAACTGATCCCACAGGGATTCCACATTCAGTAGGGAGGGAGGGCTACAGCTACTGAACTGATCCCGCATGGATTCCACATTCAGTAGGGAGGGCTACAGCTACTGAACTGATCCCGCAGGGATTCCACATTCAGTAGGGAGGGAGGGCTACAGCTACTGAACTGATCCCGCAGGGATTCCACATTCAGTAGGGAGGGAGGGCTACAGCTACTGAACTGACCCCGCACGGATTCCACATTCAGTAGGGAGGGAGGGCTACAGCTACTGAACTGATCCCACAGGGATTCCACATTCAGTAGGGTGGGAGGGCTACAGCTACTGAACTGATCTCGCAGGGATTCCACATTCAGTAGGGAGGGAGGGCTACAGCTACTGACACAATAGGGAGGGAGGGCTACAGCTACTGAACTGATCCCGCAGGTATTCCACATTCAGTAAAGAGGGAGGGCTACAGCTACTGGCACAATAGGGAGGGAGGGCTACAGCTACTGGACTGACCCCACAGGGATTCCACATTCAGTAGGGAGGGAGGGCTACAGCTACTGAACTGACCCCGCAGGGATTCCACATTCAGTAGGGAGGTAGGGCTACAGCTACTGAACTGATCCCGCAGGGATTCCACATTCAGTAGGGAGGGAGGGCTACAGCTACTGGACTGACCCCACTGGGATTCCACATTCAGTAGGGAGGGAGGGCTACAGCTACTGAACTGACCCCGCAGGGATTCCACATTCAGTAGGGAGGGAGGGCTACAGCTACTGAACTGATCCCGCAGGGATTCCACATTCAGTAGGAAGGGAGGGCTACAACTACTGAAATGATCCCGCAGGGATTCCACATTCAGTAGGGAGGGAGGGCTACAGCTACTGAACTGACCCCGCAGGGATTCCACATTCAGTAGGGAGGGAGGGCTATAGCTACTGAACTGATCCCGCAGGGATTCCACATTCAGTAAAGAGGGAGGGCTACAGCTACTGACACAATAGGGAGGGAGGGCTACAGCTACTGGACTGACCCCACAGGGATTCCACATTCAGTAGGGAGGGAGGGCTACAGCTACTGAACTGACCCCGCAGGGATTCCACATTCAGTAGGGAGGGAGGGCTACAGCTACTGACACAATAGGGAGGGAGTGCTACAGCTGCTGAACTGATCCCACAGGGATTCCACATTCAGTAGGGAGGGAGGGCTACAGCTACTGACACAATAGGGAGGGAGGGCTACAGCTACTGACACAATAGGGAGGGAGGGCTACAGCTACTGAACTGATCCCGCAGGGATTCCACATTCAGTAGGGAGGGAAGGCTACAGCTACTGAACTGATCCCACAGGGATTCCACATTCAGTAGGGAGGGAGGGCTACAGCTACTGAACTGATCCTGCAGGGATTCCACATTCAGTAGGGAGGGAGGGTTACAGCTACTGAACTGATCCCACAGGGATTCCACATTCAGTAGGGAGGGAGGGCTACAGCTATTGACACAATACATTTCAGACTTTGTTTTCTGAACAGATCTGAGCTGCTTTATGGTCAAATGGGGCCCTACGCAGGGTAATGGACTGGGCTTTCCCAATATACACATCAGCCCCCACCCCCCCAGCAGAAGCCTCCCCACCTTCGCTGCATACATTCCAATGTCCCATTATTTGGCTGTTTTTCTCCATTTGCCATAAACACTGTCCATACCTGTCAGTTATGCATACTATTTTCTCTTTACTTCTACAATGATTACAAGTATTTGGATTTAATTTAAAACATTTATTTCGAATTGTATAACATAAACACTGATAGCCATTTGCTAAACAAAATTCAGTTTTACAATGCAAACCATACATGCATGTGTTCTTTGATTCACTTTCCTGATTGTATTAAATGTATAATACAGCACTACGTGTTAGAATGTTTTAAATTTATAGTGTTGAACATTTATTTCTAGTAAGCAATAAAACACAATGTATGAGCCAATAATGATGAAACTACCCATTTCAGAACATTTCAAACATAAAAAGCCACTCAAACTTCATTACAACCCACCCATATCATTCAGTATGCACAATCTCTGCAGAAGTAAAAGTCATGTGAATAATTCCACATTAAAGAGATGTGTAACAAATGAAGAGGTTGCTGTTGGCAAACAACTTTATATTTCAGTCTTTCATCTATAAATTCAGTGCCCACTGCTCTTGAAGAATAAATTGTCTATGTTACATTTAAGATGGTAATATTGCAATAGGGAATGGTTGTCAAACCAACAACAGGTTCATAGTTATTAGGCATCTAATCCAAAGGAGGACAAACTCAGGACTGCACCACCCCCATCCCATTTAACATACACCACCTTATTAGCAATCCACCTACATGGTGTGGGAGTAGAACAAACAGCCTTCTGCAACAAGGCAAGTATTCCACATGTTGTGTTATTAACAATGCTTTCAAATTCTATAGCACAAACAATAGTGGCCATTTGCTAAACAAAACAGTTGCACATTGAAAACAGACTTGCCATGAGTAGAAGTAGGTTTACTATCAAAATCTCGAAAGTTGATACAAAATCCATTTGGAACCTCAAATGGAAAGACCAAATCACAAATTTCACTTTGGTAAAATGTTGAATCTGCTGAACAAATTCAGCAGATTCGACGACTTCACCGAATATAAAACATGATGTCCGCATAAGAGCTCAGGTAAGTGGAACTCCTACACTTCACATCACATCTCTGCAGGGGGGCAAGCTCTCCTGCACCCCTATACCCCCTGATAACTATATATTCCAACTGCACTGTACCGCAATCTCTAGCCCACAGATCGAGTTCATATCAGTGAATGCACAGTGGCATTCACTGATATGAACTATGGATGGTCAGCAACACAGCAATCGACCATCTGCCATCCGATATCCCATCTGCAGAGAATCTGCATTCAGGATTTTGATAGTAAATCACAGCAGTAAATGTATATTCCCTTGAAGCTCACAGTTCCTTGAAAATGCACTCAAACTCATAATTCCTTGAACATACACTGAAACTCACAATTCCTTGAAAATGCATTGAAAAAAATGAACTGAAACCCAATACCTGGAAAATGTACTGACACTCAATTCCTTGAAAAAGCACTGAAACTCAATTCCTTGACACTGCACTGAAACCCATATTCTTTGAGCAGTCTGGTAATTGATATATAGGATTCAGGCTCTTGTCTTCTGTAACTAAGATACATGGTTTGAGCTTGAGCAAATTAACTAACCTGCCATCCATAGCTAGGGCATTTCACCCCCCTCCCCCACACACACAAACCTTACCTATTCTGTGGGCAGAAGCAGCAGGAATGCATGTCTTGTGAGAAAGCCAGTTTAAAATGCTGTGTGCAGAAAGAAGAAGCAACAGGGATGTGTGTATGCACTGATGCATGTAGGGATGTAAATATGTGTTGCATGCACAGATGCCATTAAAGATGACATGCAATTTATGATTTTAATTACAAAATTAAATGTGGCAGCTCCCAGGCAATGGGCCCATCCCCAGCCAGCAGGCTCTAGGTAACTGCCTAGGTCACCTAGTATTGGATCCAGCTCCTGAACAGAAAGTTATATATCAAAAACTATGTTCATAGTTTTCCTAGGTGATTACTAGGCTAATAACTCTAAAAGACCTTTTGCTTAGTTATGTTGGACAGTACTAGATACCTGAAGGTTTTATTGTGAATATATATATATATATATATATATAGAAGTACTAGACTAACTGCCCTTGTAAGCCATTTTATACCTAGCCAATTATCGCTTGCAAGACTCAAACCCTGCACTTGTGTTTGTAAGGCAAACAACTTAACCATTAGTCCACTCTCCTAATATGTTAAATGAGAGAGATAGAGAGTGAGGGAGCTGAGGCATAAGTGGACACACACATTTACAAGCTCTTGCCTTCTAATAGAGACATAGGTGCCAGACCAGGGGTAAATTTTCAGTTCTTCATCCACTGATCCAAGCTATGCTTGAAAAAATGCAGGGAAGAACTCTGCTTCACATGGTTGGGAAGCGGTAATGTCTAAGACACATGCCTATTCCTCCACTGTGTATTATTTATATTACAGACAAAGTTTAGATCTCTGAATTGGGTATTTCTGATGCTATCTGTATTGTGGATACCCAGTAGGTCCATCAAAATTAGACCTGAGGATGCTTCGCAGGCCAGGCCTAGATTGCCTCTCAGCCATCTGTAGGAGACCAATATAGGGTTTGGGTTTTGAAGCTGTCCTCATAGGATATGTTTTATATACCATATTTTCTTTTTGTGAGGGCACTTGGTGGATGCTGCAGTTGTTGCATATGCCTGAAGATCTTGATACCAAAGGGGGAATTGTACTCATTCTCTGACCTAATGAGGGCCAAGTATAACTGAAAAATGACATCTTTAGACCTAGATGCCATACCATTACTTATAAGTCAAAGAACATTGATTTTCTTACTACAGTAGAAACATGATGGTCAAAGGCCAAGTCACTGCCCACATGTTCACAAATCCCTAATCACCGGTTCTACTCTCAAGACTGTTTTATCAATGAAATAATTTCCGGTGATGACAGTCTTATGGAAGGTTACCATTATACCTTTCTTGGCATTGAGTTCTAGGCCATGATTCCAGCACTAGTTATTAATCTGTCAGGCCTTCTTGGAAAGTACTCATGTATTTGGAGGATTCTATGACTGTGCCTAGTTTGCAATCATCTGTGAACTTGGTCAGCCAGAGGCCACTAGCAATAGCCTTACCTTCATTTGGTCAGCCAGAGGCTGCTGACAATAGCCTTACCTTCACTTGGTCAGCCAGAGGCCGCTGACAATAGCCTTGCCATCACAGAAGGAGATGACACAAAGAAGCAGTCCGAGCACTGAATCCTGAGGGACTCTGCTAGTGACTGGCCTTTTGGTAGAGGTAGACCCCCATTTCTAGAATTCTTGGGTCCTGAGAGCCAGCTGGTTATTGTGTAGATGATACAGGGATTTATACCTAGCCATAGCTCTCAACTGTCCAGAATTTTGCCTCAAATTTTTGGTCTGCTTCTCATAAAATTTGTGTTTTTTTTCTGGCAAATCACTGAGGATGGAATTCACTAAATAATGGCAGATATTAAAGTTTCAAGCTTCATATCCTTTGCAAAATGCACGGTAACACAAAACCTTTTATTCTAGCAACTTTCTAAGTTTATTTGAACAATATTTAAAATATGTCCTATTTTTGGGCCATTATCGACACATTATTTTTGGCTTTGTCCAGACTTTTTGTGTTAGGAGGTTGAGAGGTAGTCTAGTCTTGTGAGTTTGTCTATAATCCCCATGTGGGGTATAGTGTTGAATGCTTTAGCCAGGTTAAAGTAGGCTGTATGGACTATTTTGCCCTTTTCCATTGCCTTGTTGAATTTCTCGGAAGCACCCACTAGATGAGGAGGCATTACCTACCCTTGATGAAATCAAACTGGGTTACCTCCAGTGTCGGAAGGCTTCCACTGTCATTATTTATCACATCCATGATAATTCTTTACATATTAGACTAGTCTGAGTTATGGGTCAGTGTTTACCTGGGTCTATGGATAGCCCACCCTTGTGCAGAGAGATAACAGCTGCAGTCCTCCATTCATTCATTTGGCCTAAAGCCTATTTAGAGGCTATGGTTACATAATGACTCTAGTGGGCTCAATAGGTCATGTTACGTGTTATATAGAAGGTATCCTGAGATATTAGCAGGACCCAACAATGCAATGTTTTTGGCTTTAGAGAGAGCATTAACTCATTCACTCCAATGGAGCTCAGGAAGTTTGCACTGTAACTTCCAATAGGCGGAACCTAAGCCTTTTGACAGAATTAAATTATGTCCTCACATTTCAAACAAATGTTCTTATCTCTAGAACCTTAGGAGTTATGAAAGAAATATAAATGGCAAACTCTTCAGCGCAAACTACTTTTATAGTGGTAATATTCTTTAGATTCTATGTCTTAAACCAAATTTTATAAGTCACAGTAAACACAGTAACTATTACATTTGTAATATTTTGTAAACAACTTACAATATCTCAGCAACCACTAACATTATACACATACTGTCAGCAACATTTTATTCATCTAGCTGAGAGTATTCATATGATTCTAAGGAGTTCTGTCTGTATTACTTGGTTTTTGAGATATTTAGAAAAATGTGAAAATTATATCTATATAAATTAATATCATAAAAACAGCAGTTAAAATATATTTACCTGCACAAGTCAGAGGTCATATATTAATGCAGTTGAGTTTGCCATTGTGTAAGCTTTAAGATGAAATCTTTTAAAACCTTGTACATAGTATGGTTTTTAGAATTATTGATGCAAATATGAAACAGCAATATTTGATACTTAGAGGTGTCAGTAGGAGTTAACTGTAGATGCACCCGGAGGTGTCAGTCAATGCAATAATGAGTTAAGGACCTGTTCCCTAGTGATAGTTGGAGGAGTTCTGGTTCGGAGTACTTCTTGAATGGTGTCAGGGGAGAAAAGTGGGGGATAGTTTGAGGTGAAATAATTGGCCAGCAGATTTGCTATATTCTCTGGTTCAGTATAGGTGGTTTCATACCTTCATAGCTTAGTGCTAGGCTAACTGCCGTCATGGGCCATTTTAAGCCTAGCCAATTACACCATGTGAGAATCAAATCCTGCACCTTGTGCTTCTTAGGTAAGCACCTTAACCATTACACCAATCTCCCACCCCCACTTGACATGATGATATGTAGTAGAGAGGGAAGGAAAAATATGTTAAGTAACAGCATTCATCCTCAGTAGAGAGTTCAAATGATATTCGTTTTCAGGTTATAGGTCCTCAGATAACTACCAGGTTAGTAGCCCCTGCTGGCCATGTTAAGCCTATCCAGTTTCCCTTGCTTTTTGCTCAAAATTACCTATGCCATTTGGGTATAGATTGGCCTCATCCATCCCATGGTCAATAATTGTATATTACCGATAATGGGAATAACCGGGATCATAGTATAGATAATTTAAGGGAACCCGGGAACCCAAGCATAGGATAAGCATTTAGGATCTTCCTTTGTCCATTAGTAGTACAAGGGACAGTTCCAGGGTAAATATTTTGTTTTCTATCCATAAATCCAAGTTGTACTTGAAAATAGATAGGGAAAAACTTTGTTTTATGTGGATTTGGAGTCTGTTCCATAGCAGTGGTATCCTCTGTGAAATATACCTGTCCCTCCAAACTATCCTGTTGATGTTGCAGAAGAGGTTTAGATCCCTTAAACGAGTAGTTCTGATGATATTTGGCTTGCTGATATGCAGTAAATCCATTAGTATTGGGTCAGAGGGTGCCTTGTATGCCAGACACATGCAGCAGCCTGTAGGATACTGAGCATAGTGACAGGGCTTTGGATCGGCCATATAGGAAATGTTGTTTATGCCTTGTATACTTTTAGTATGGTATCTCTGTGGGTGTTCTAGTTGTTGCATGTGTCTGGACAGATACTTGCCTAAGTAGGCATTATATTCAATGACTGGCCTGATGAGGGCTGAGTTAAAGGGGACAATGACATCCCTAGATTTAGATACAATCCCTTTGTTTATAAGCATTGCAGTATAGAAAGACTTTTTTTATAACAACAGGCACATGTTGGTCAAAAGTTAGGTGACCATCCACATGAGATCCCAAATCACAAACAAGTGGGTCATCTCTTAGGGGCATATTGTCATTGTGGTTGTTTCTCTGGGTAGATAACTTCCCAAAGGATTCAGTAATGCAATTTTTGGTATGTACTTTCAGTGAATGATTTTGGCCCCAGTTATTTATTTGAGAAACATTCCTGCAGGATGGCTAAGTCATTTGGGGATTGAATGACTGCTCTTAGCTTACAGACATCTGCAAACATGTCAGCCAGAGCCCTTTGGTATTGACTTTTATATCAGAAAAGTCTATGCCAAACAGGAGAGTATGAGTAATTATTTTGTGAGTGCATTAATTATACTTGCCATAAACAAGTGTATTGGCCTTCAACCCAATCCCATTCTTACCAAGCAATGAGAAGAAAGGATAAGGTGTGAATTCCAATTCTGTTGTAAAATGCGAGGTGTAGGGGTTATGAAGCTTAACCTCTCACCAATGGCATCTATCATGTATACAAAGGTGACTAGATGTAATGCTTATGACAAATGGACACTGTCTTGATTATGGCAAGCACCTGCCAGACTCAGATAAGCTAAGCAAGACCGGTTACAGAGTTATATTCACTGACTCCCCAGGATTTCAACCATCGGTCTAACCTAGTCATTTCTAGTGTAATCTTGTCTACAGTATCTATGTCTTAACTATAATATGTTCTTATACACTCACTCTCACTCTGTCACCAAGGAGGAGCTACTGATACCTTACCAGTTGTGGTCCTCTTTCCCGTATTCATGGCACACATTTCCATCAGTCAGATTAATAACCTGATACTAAAATCTCAGTCACCAAACATTCTTTCAGTGAGCAATCCAACATTATATTATAATAGATGTTAGACATGCAGGCTACCTTCTAAAAGGACAAATAACAAAAGTCACATCAATGCAGAGACAATATCCTTAATTAGTAAAATTAATAAGTGAAATGTACTTACTTTTAAAAATAATTGGCTTTACATATAAGTATTGCAGTTGCACAGATAAATAAAAATAAAATGTTTCATATTTTAGAATGATGACAGAAAATACTTTAACTGCATATGCTGTTTTGTTCAAATCACTTGTTGCTGACTGAAGCCTAAGAATCAAAATAAAGTCCAACAACTCTGTGGCCCAGAAATCCTTTACTTTCTTCGTATGGTAACATTTTACTAAGTACAAGTAACAGCTCTAGACAAGCAGAAAAAAAAGGAAAGCAGCAGCTTTGGTGCAATATACTCCACAAATGTTAGATTTACAAGTACAAATAACAGTCTCAGGCAAAAAGTAAGAAATGGACAGCAGTAGCTCTGGTTCTTTCTCAGAACGCATGACTGGCTGTCAGATAATCTTATCTTATTCTAATCATTGTTTACTATACCCAGGTCATAAGAGAGATTATAGATAGCAAACGAGATTAAAAATATTTAAAGAAGCAAATTAGGACTTTGTTTACTAGCCTACATGTGTATGTTAGTATGACTAAAAGTATGCATAAAATGTGACTGTGAATGTATGTATCACAGTTTTGACTTCAGAAATAGATTCAACCAATACTCATCTGTGAAAATCTTAAGTATCCTCTTCTCTTTACCCCTTGATTTTTTTCAAATAGTGTATCTGTGTCTCTCTCAGAAAATAAGTCAAAGTGTGCCAGGCAAAGCAAGGCCTTTTGACATAATCATATGTTAACCCTGTTCATAGCATCATCTTGATACAGATTTAACAAATTCAGCGATATATTTACATCACTTAAGAATCAACCAACAGAAAATAAACTATTCACTAAACCATAAATAATTATTATTTACAAAGTAATTTTCTTTTCATTTCCACATAAATGTAAGTCTTCTTATGGCAAATGTTAAGCAAGTAATAATGTCCTAAAGGGTAGGGGCCAGATGTGAATTATGGACCTTCCATGGATGTTGTAAGATAATAGTCAGATTCTGATATTGGGTAATGATTTCTCTTTTTGGTTCCTCACTTTGTTTAAATACTACCCCAGGAGGGTTTGATATCCATGCTCATGATGGATGTCCTTGAACAATTTACAAATACTCAAATTATGATAACCAAAATACAAGAGAGAAGCCTCAGACATTTAAAGACAAAAAAAAATTTCAACTGAGGTCTCCCACCTAGCCAGCAGAAAGAGAAATTTAATCAGAGAATGTCAAAGAATGTAACGTTTCAACTATTTATTAAAATATATTTACAATAGTTAAGTGCTTTCATCCCTATAAAGGAACCAGAACTAATGTTAACCATACACTACCAAATTTATAAAGCAGTTAACTAATAGTCATGTAATATTCTTAACAAATGAAATATGCTGATTAATTGCCATTTAAAATATATGGAAAACTGGAAAGAAAAAGTCTATCTTGTACCATTTAAAAAATGAATAAAGAAGACTTTACCATAAAACAATAAATAAAGTTAGTAAAATACATGGAATTTAGAAAATTATCTTAAAGGTTAGCTGCCCGCATTTTTAACACACTGCTTATAGAAAGCTTATTATTCAGTCCTGGGTGGGAACTTGCTTCTAACCTTAATTGCCACAGCAGCTCAGGGTACTCAAGCCTATATTTCTATGGCCTTCCTCTTGGATGGCAATACTTGTTCCAAGAAAAAAAATAAAACTTCTCGTTTCCCATACAAGATAACTTATATGTTTGAAAAGGACATTGTTAACAATGGAATTTCACAAATGATAATAATGTTCATATATCTGCCTTCTCAAAGTTAATTCAGTTTTGCCAATATAAAAGCAGTAAAAACATCATAAAATGCAATATAAACCACAACAGTTGAATTACAGTTACAAACAAAGTGTAATTTAAATTCAAATTTGCTACTCCTCAATTTCAGGCTTTGACTTTCAAATATATAGTTACACTGTTGGCATGAACCATACTTCAACATGCCTGTATCTCTTGTACTGACTCTAATAAAAGCATCATAAATATTCACACTTTCCAAGCTGTCTTTAAGGTTCAAGTGCCTTCTATAAACAAATTAGGGCAGTCTCCTAAGAAGTGATTAACATTCATGTCATTCTCAAAATGTCTCCAATTACTTCTAATTATTTGCTTTATAGTGTTACTGCCTCTACCATATTTAATAATCCTTATCTACTCTTGTTTCCACCAATGATTTATATTCTTTCCCTTTGTATGCCTTTACTTAATATTGAAAAAAAAACAAGCTCTTTGTTTTCTGCAAACTTCATTTTTAACTCAATTCAACAATTCAGTCGGGTAACTCTACTGGCAAACATGTCTATTACTCTGTTTATTTCAGCCAAAAAAAGATCATCTTCAGACAGTATCCTAGAATTTCAAACCATTTAGCCCTTTACAAGCAATTTCTTATGAAAAAAGGATGACTGCTAGTAAAATGTAAGAAATTGTTGGAAAATACAGGTTTCCTATGTAATCTAGAACTAAAGTTTTGATAAAGAATGAGTTTCACTAATAATGTATCTAAGCAGTTGAGAGCTTCTTTAGAATATGAAAATGTAAATCTCAAAAAATCAGTATTCAAATTTAAATATTCTAAAAAACACTACCCTTCCAAATAACAAATACATCATCAAGAAAATGCAAATATGTGGCCAAGTAAGTCATATAGTCTGAGCTAAATACAAAATTATATTCTCAGTACCAAAGCATAATATAAGCATATACTGGAGCACATGCTGCTCCCATAGCAGTCCTTGTTATTATTTTGTAATATTCCCTCTCAAAACAGAGAAAAGTATTGTGGAGAGCCATGTCTATAAGATCAACTAAAATGTTGATGTCCCTGTTTTGTACAACATCGCTGTTTCCAAATGCTTCTGTATACCAGTTGATTCATGTGTTATGAGGCATCCAAGAAAAAAGATCCAATACATCAATTGTAACCATAAGCCACTCTTCATTAAATAGTTTATGCTTACTATTCCCTAAAAAAAAAGAGTCTTTTAGAATATAGGGATAGTCCTTAAAAATGTTATAAAGTACCATCTCTGTACACAGCTAATGGATGAGTTTTAGATATAGTTGCAGCCACTATAAGGTACATGGGAGGTCATCAATACTCTTGTGAATTTTAGGGTACCAGATATTGTGGGTACCAAAGGATGGTCAGCTTTTTACAATTTAAATATACTATATTCAATGTCTCCTTAATCAAACAAATCTTTTAAGAGCAAATCAATTTTATAATAAGAAATGTTGACCTCCTTCATGGACACCCTACTATATTGAAGCTCATTATTAGGAATGTCAGACATTCGAGTTGAATAATCAATGGTGTCCTTTAAAATTACACCACCTCCTTTGTCAGGCTTCATGATTCCAACTTCATGATTTTAATTAATTCATTCATCAAACTATACTCATCCCTACTCATATTAATATCTGCTATATATTGTTGATTTTGAACCGATTTCCTTAGATCCTTCTGTCATAGTTTTTCAAACACTTGTAGAGTAAGATGTGATGGAGGATTAAAAGTGCTATTTCTAGTGAATTTTGTAGTAGAACAATCATGAAACAAAATCCTCAGATTTAACATCCTCACGTACACCTTAGGATCTAATACAAAATTAACTATGTCCATTTTATATATAGGGACAAACGTAAACCCCTTACTAAATAAATTAAAATATCATCAACTAAGTCCATTTTATATATATAGGGACAAATGTAAACCCCTTACTAAATAAACTAAAATATCTTTCAGCTACTTCAACTTGGCTGTTATTAAAGATCTTAAAGCCATGTTAGTCTTTAATGACAGGGGTTACCTTATTTTCTAATAAATGCAGTTTATGGTTGAAAGCAGAAATATCAAAAGCTGAAAATTAGCAGAGGCCCATTTTATAACTTTGCTCTTCTCTATTTCCACCCTCATTTCTTGGGGTGGTTCCTATTGGCATCAACTGTATTGCAATGACCAAGACCACATCTGTAACCCATTTCTGGGTTCCTTTTCTTCTGGGCTATTCTTTCTGACCACCAAAGAGGAGGACACTTTGTGAGGTCTAAAAATCAACATTATCAACATGTATATTAAAGTCATCCCTATGTGTATGATAAGCCACAGAGTTAATAGAAGTAGTTTCACTTATATGGCCTCTAATACCATCAATACATCGCTGTTTGTTTGTTGTTACCTTAGCTTTAGGTACTGGGTAATCACGACAAATTATATGCACATTCATTTTTTTATTTGTCATACAACAGCTGATACATACATGTAGTGCAGACTACTGGGTGAGTACTTTAGCTGATGAAATATTTTATACATTTGACTAGGTACAAAAACATTAAATATGAATTTCAGGGACTTATGTGAGCTTTAGGTTTTCATGGAACTCACTGTTTGTGTGATGAAATGTAGCATGATATGATAAACCTTACCATACCTCTCAAAGGTACAGATTTTTGCAACATATTTTTGGCTGTTTTTCATAAAATTGTAGTTTTCTGGCAAATTAGTGGCAAATCACTAAAGAGTGAAGTTAGAAAATAATGACAGACATTTGAGTGTCAGACTTCCAACCTTTCAGAAAAGTCATTATGCAACACCTGCTAGTTTATCAACTTTCAAAGCTTGTAAGAACAATATTTAAAAATGATTCCTATTTCTGGGCCTTTGTCTTACTTTTATTTATGGCTTTGTCCAGATTTCTTCCTCTAAAATGTTGAGAGGTATGACCTTAGCTGTATACAGCTATAAAATTATGATGATGGCTGTATAAAAGAAGGGCACTGCCATCAAAAAAACATACCACTGCCTGTGGCCTCAGTTCCTGAGCCGATGGATTCATTCAGAGTGAGTGACTGTCACCATCCAAAAAACGAACATAGTTCTCATGTGGCTGTCTCCAGTAAGCAAGATTCCAATAACAACAGATTGCTTGATTGCCTGACATTTCTCACATTGCTCTCAGCAAGTGACTATGTAATGCATTAGTCTAGCCATTCTCATTGAATTGTATGTATGAGTATTGTAATGAAAGAGGGGTCCAAGTCCAGTCTTTGGGGTAACAAGAAGAAGTAGAACCCCATATGGCTGTGATGGACCAATCTGAGTTCATTACACAGGATTAAGGCTACAAGTTGATAACATGCTTTACACTATAGTCATGGAATTAATTCCCGCAGTGTCTATATGCTTACTGTCTGACTCCAAACTAATCTGTCCGAACCATTGCTAGGTCATATAGTACCCTGTGAAGTCCCCTGATCTGGTGCTCCCTCACCTCCAAATTGAAGAACAAGATGGTTAAAAAAATGCTCTTCTGATGTGAAATAGTAGCACACTGCTTGCTGCAAATGTGGCAAGCAGCTTGCTACAGGTTAAATCCTTACATAGTCAGTCATATAGCTCTGCAGCCATGAACACAAAGGCAGCATTGGCATTCATTTATGAAACCACACTATTTTCACAACTTTTTAAATCGTTGCCGGCACTGCACTTCCTCACCATTGAGCCCTCTGGCAGCTAGCACTCTGGGCAGCCACCCCTCTTCATTACAGATCTGAAATGATATCACAAGTAAAATAAAATAAAAGCAAAACAAGTTGCAGTGTCAGTGGTATAACAGGTTGTACACTCACATTTGAAGTGTGTTGTCCTTTGCATGAGACATTGCTTATAGTTGGTGGCAGCTGTGGTGGATGTAAAACAATCCTACAGCACCTATTGAAAACAGTAAGGATAGTTCCCTAATGCCTTGATGAATATAAATTCTGCCTCAACCCCCCCCCCCCCCCACACACACACACACACCAAGAAGAGGTCATTAGCCAAGTGTGACTAGGCACAGTCAATAACACACTGAACAAATGATAAATAAACAAATGAATTTAGCAACCTCAGCCTAATAATAAACTGGTTCAGAAACATGGGTCTAAGCATATGCTTCATTTCACTGCATTTTTTGGATGGGTAAATTTAATAGAGACAAGTACCTCATTTCAGGGGTGATCCCAGAGTACTTTCTTTTGAGCATGTCACTCAACTACACAGTACTCTGGGGTCATTTCTTAAAAGGGTATTTGTTCCCAGTGATTTTAACTTGTAAATAAACAAGTGAATAAATAAATACAACTGTCAGCTTAAGTGACTGTCAAAAAGCAGGTAAATCCTGGCTATTAATGCCCTAAATGGAATAAATCTTGAAACTGTCAAGCAATTCAAGTATCTTGATTCACAGCTATCATTTTCAGAACTTATACACAACATCCTAATCAAAACAGA
This sequence comes from Protopterus annectens, assembly GCF_019279795.1. Classification (NCBI taxonomy): domain Eukaryota; kingdom Metazoa; phylum Chordata; order Ceratodontiformes; family Protopteridae; genus Protopterus; species Protopterus annectens. The sequence continues at coordinate 1,734,156,411 of NC_056729.1, read as the reverse complement.
TCACCTTATGTATTGTTGCTATAAAATATTTGCCATACATCAGTTAAGAATCAACCAACAGAAAATAAACTATTCACTAAACCATAAATAATTATTATTTACAAAGTAATTTTCTTTTCATTTCCACATAAATGTAAGTCTTCTTATGGCAAATGTTAAGCAAGTAATAATGTCCTAAAGGGTGGGGGGCAGATGTGAATTATGGACCTTCCATGGATGTTGTAAGGTAATAGTCAGATTCTGATATTGGGTAATGATTTCTCTTTTTGGTTCCTCACTTTGTTTAAATACTACCCCAGGAGGGTTTGATATCCATGCTCATGATGGATGTCCTTGAACAATTTACGAATACTCAAATTCTGATAACCAAAATACAAGAGAGAAGCCTCAGACATTTAAAGACAAAAAGAAATTTCAACTGAGGTCTCCCACCTAGCCAGCAGAAAGAGAAATTAAATCAGAGAATGTCAAAGAATGTAACGTTTCAACTATTTATTAAAATATATTTACAATAGTTAAGTGCTTTCATCCCTATAAATGAACCAGAACTAATGTTAACCATACACCACCAAATTTATAAAGCAGTTAACTAATAGTCATGTAATATTCTTAACAAATGAAATATGCTGATTAATTGCCATTTAAAATATATGGCAAACTGGAAAGAAAAAGTCTATCTTGTACCATTTAAAAAATGAATAAAGAAGACTTTACCATAAAACAATAAATAAAGTTAGTAAAATACATGGAATTTAGAAAATTATCTTAAAGGTTAGCTGCCCGCATTTTTAACACACTGCTTATAGAAAGCTTATTATTCAGTCCTGGGTGGGAACTTGCTTCTAACCTTAATTGCCACAGCAGCTCAGGGTACTCAAGCCTATATTTCCATGGCCTTCCTCTTGGATGGCAATACTTGTTCCAAGAAAAAAAATAAAACTTCTCGTTTCCCATACGAGATAACTTATATGTTTGAAAAGGACATTAACACTGGAATTTCACAAATCATAATAATGTTCATATATCTGCCTTCTCAAAGTTAATTCAGTTTTGCCAATATAAAAGCAGTACAAACATCATAAAATGCAATATAAACCACAACAGTTGAATTACAGTAACAAACAAACTGTAATTTAAATTCAAATTTGCTACTCCTCAATTTCAGGCTTTGACTTATAAATATATAGTTATACTGTTGGCATGGACCATACTTCAACATGCCTGTATCTCTTGTACTGACTCTAATAAAAGCATAATAAATATTCACACTTTCCAAGCTGTCTTTAAGGTTCAAGTGCCTTCTATAAACAAATTGGGGCAGCCTCCTAAGAACTGATTAACATTCATGTCATTCTCAAAACGTCTCCAATTACTTCTAATCATTTGCTTTATAGTGTTACTGCCTGTACCATATTTAATAATCCTTATCTACTCTTGCTTCCACCAATGATTTATATTCTTTCCCTTTGTATGCCTTTACTTAATATTGAAAAAAAACAAGCTCTTTGTTTTCTGCAAACTTCATTTTTAACTTAATTCAACAATTCAGTTGGGTAACTCTACTGGCAAACATGTCTATTACTCTGTTTATTTCAGTCAAAAAAGATCATCTTCAGACAGTATTCTAGAATTTCAAACCATTTAGCCCTTTACAAGCAATTTCTTCTGAAAAAAGGATGATTGCTAGTAAAATGTAAGAAATTGTTGGAAAATACAGGTTTCCTGTGTAATCTAGAACTAAAGTTTTGATGAAGAATGAGTTTCACTAATAATGTATCTAAGCAGGTGAGAGCTTCTTTAGAATATGAAAATGTAAATCTCAAAAAATCAGTATTCAAATTTAAATATTCTAAAAAACACTACCCTTCCAAATAACAAATACATCATCAAGAAAATGCAAATATGTGGCCAAGTAAGTCATATAGTCTGAGCTAAATACAAAATTATATTCTCAGTACCAAAGCACAATATAAGCATATACTGGAGCACATGCTGCTCTCATAGCAGTCCTTGTTATCATTTTGTAATATTCCCTTTCAAAACAGAGAAAAGTATCGTGGAGAGCCATGTCGATAAGATCAACTAAAATGTCGATGTCCCTGTTTTGTACAACATCACTGTTTCCAAATGCTTCTATATACCAGTTGATTCATGTGTTATGAGGCATCCAAGAAAAAAGATCCAATACATCATTTGTAACCATAAGCCACTCTTCATTAAATAGTTTATGCTTACTATTCCCTAAAAAGATGAGTCTTTTAGAATATAGGGATAGTCCTTAAAAATGTTTTAAAGTACCATCTCTGTACACAGCTAATGGATGAGTTTTAGATACAGCTGCAGCCACTATAAGGTACATGGGAGGTCATCAATACTCTTGTGAATTTTAGGGTACCAGATATTGTGGGCACCAAAGGATGGTCAGCTTTTTACAATTTATATATACTATATTCAATGTCTCCTTAATCAAACAAATCTTTTAAGAGCAAATCAATTTTATAATAAGAAATGTTGACCTCCTTCTTGGATACCCTACTATATTGAAGCTCATTATTAGGAATGTCAGACATTCGAGTTGAATAATCAATGGTGTCTTTTAAAATTACACCACCTCCTTTGTCAGGCTTCATGATTCCAACTTCATGATTTTAATTAATTCATTCATCAAACTATACTCATCCCTACTCATATTAATATCTGCTATATATTGTTGATTTTGAACTGATTTCCTTAGATCCTTCTGTCATAGTTTTTCAAACACTTGTAGAGTAAGATGTGATGGAGGATTAAACGTGCTATTTCTAGTGAATTTTGTAGTAGAACAATCATGAAACAAAATCCTCAGATTTAACATCCTCACGTACAGCTTAGGATCTAATACAAAATTAACTATGTCCATTTTATATATAGGGACAAATGTAAACCCCTTACTAAATAAATTAAAATACCTTTCAGCTACTTCAACTTGGCTGTTATTAAATATCTTAAAGCCATGGTAGTCTTTAATGACAGGGCTTACCTTATTTTCTAATAAATGCAGTTTATGGTTGAAAGCAGAAATATCAAAAGCTGAAAATTAGCAGAGGCCCATTCTATAACTTTGCTATTCTCTATTTCCACCCTCATTTCTTGGGGTGGTTCCTATTGGCATCAACTGTATTGCAATGACCAAGACCACATCTGTAACCCATTTCTGGGTTCCTTTTCTTCTGGGCTATTCTTTCTGACCACCAAAGAGGAGGACACTGTGTGAGGTCTAAAAATCAACATTATCAACATGTATATTAAAGCCATCCCTATGTGTATGATAAGCCACAGAGTTAATAGAAGTAGTTTCACTTACATGGCCTCTAATACCATCAATACATCGCTGTTTTTTTGTTGTTACCTTAGCTTTAGGTACTGGGTAATCACGACAAATTATTTGCACATTAATTTTTTTATTTGTCATACAACAGCTGATACATACATGTAGTGCAGACTACTGGGTGAGTACTTTAGCTGATGAAATATTTTATACATTTGACTAGGTACAAAAACATTAAATATGAATTTCAGGGACTTATGTGAGCTTTAGGCTTTCATGGAACTCACTGTTTGTGTGATGAAATGTAGCATGATATGATAAACCTTACCATACCTCTCAAAGTTACAGATTTTTGCAACATATTTTGGCTGTTTTTCATAAAATTGTAGTTTTCTGGCAAATTAGTGGCAAATCACTAAAAAGTGAAGTTAGAAAATAATGACAGACATTTGAGTGTCAGACTTCCAACCTTTCAGAAAAGTCATTATGCAACACCTGCTAGTTTATCAACTTTCAAAGCTTGTAAGAACAATATTTAAAAATGATCCCTATTTCTGGGCCTTTGTCTTACTTTTATTTATGGCTTTGTCCATATTTCCTCCTCGAAAATGTTGAGAGGTATGACCTTAGCTGTATACAGCTATAAAATTATGATGATGGCTGTATAAAAGAAGGGCACTGCCATCAAAAAAACATACCACTGCCTGTGGCCTCAGTTCCTGAGCCGATGGATTCATTCAGAGTGAGTGACTGTCACCATCCAAAAAATGAACATAGTTCTCATGTGGCTGTCTCCAGTAAGCAAGATTCCAATAACAACAGATTGCTTGTTTGCCTGACATTTCTCACATTGCTCTCAGCAAGTGACTATGTAATGCATTAGTCTAGCCATTCTCATTGAATTGTATGTATGAGTATTGTAATGAAAGAGGGGTCCAAGTCCAGTCTTTGGGGTAACAAGAAGAAGTAGAACCCCATATGGCTGTGATGGACCAATCTGAGTTCATTACACAGGATTAAGGCAACAAGCTGATAACATGATTTACACTATAGTCATGGAATTAATTCCCGCAGTGTCTATATGCTTACTGTCTGACTCCAAACTAATCTGTCCGAACCATTGCTAGGTCATATAGTACCCTGTGAAGTCCCCTGATCTGGTGCCCCCTCACCTCCAAATTGAAGAACAAGATGGTTAAAAAAATGCTCTTCTGATATGAAATAGTAGCACACTGCTTGCTGCAAATGTGGCAAGCAGCTTGCTACAGGTTAAATCCTTACATAGTCAGTCATATAGCTCTGCAGCCATGAACACAAAGGCAGCATTGGCATTCATTTATGAAACCACACTATTTTCACAACTTTTTAAATCGTTGCCGGCACTGCACTTCCTCACCATTGAGCCCTCTAGCAGCTAGCACTCTGGGCAGCCACCCCTCTTCATTACAGATCTGAAATGATATCACAAGTAAAATAAAATAAAAGCAAAACAAGTTGCAGTGTCAGTGGTATAACAGGTTGTACACTCACATTTGAAGTGTGTTGTCCTTTGCATGAGACATTGCTTAGAGTTGGTGGCAGCTGTGGTGGATGTAAAACAATCCTACAGCACCTACTGAAAACAGTAAGGATAGTTCCCTAATGCCTTGATGAAATTTTCATAGTAATATAAATTCTGCCTCACCCCCCCCCCCCCCCCCCCACACACACACACACACCGAGAAGAGGTCATTAGCCAAGTGTGACTAGGCACAGTCAATAACACACTGAACAAATGATAAATAAACAAATGAACTTAGCAACCTCAGCCTAATAATAAACTGGTTCAGAAACATGGGTCTAAGCATATGCTTCATTTCACTGCATTTTTTGGATGGGTAAATTTAATAGAGACAAGTACCTCATTTCAGGGGTGATCCCAGAGTACTTTCTTTTGAGCATGTCACTCAACTACACAGTACTCTGGGGTCACTTCTTAAAAGGGTATTTGTTCCCAGTGATTTTAACTGGTAAATAAACAAGTGAATAAATAAATACAACCGTCAGCTTAAGTGACTGTCAAAAAGCAGGTAAATCCTGGCTATTAATGCCCTAAATGGAATAAATCTTGAAACTGTCAAGCAATTCAAGTATCTTGATTCACAGCTATCATTTTCAGAACTTATACACAACATCCTAATCAAAACAGATCACCTTATGTATTGTTGCTATAAAATACTATACCTCCTAACAAAAATACCTAACTTATATTTGGTAAAGCTGTGTTCATTCCCATCCTATGTATAGGGTAAAAACATCTGCTAGCTTAATGCAAATTCATGTAACACAGAACATTAGTGTATGATGTTATCTAAAACCAGATAAATGTATTTATTTATTTATTTATTTCCAGGTTGATGACCAGGGAGGTCCACTGGGCTCAAGGAGCCCATTTTCAGTGGAGGCCCAAGGTGAAAAGCTCCATAATACACAGTAACAGTAGTCAAAAAAGTAATATTACATAGTACAACTTAGTAGGGTACAATCAAAAAAAAAATAGTGGAACATGCATTACATGCATTCATATATACTAGAATAGGGACAAGTTGTACAGAGGATTAGTTGCAGTGATGTGCAAGGTTATACATAATTCTAATACATTTGGATGTAGTTATTCATTTGAATGTAGTTATAAACTGACATTTGTAAATACAATTTGCATTGAGGGGGTGGGTATAGGTGGAAAGTACATTATTTAAAAAAGTATAGAACTGAGGCAGATAGTTAAGAACTAGAAAAGGTGGGGTGTATACATCACCAAATAGGATGCGAGGTGTGGATGTTGTTAGTTAAATAGCATCAAACTTTATGAGTTGCTAGTAGAGAGGCATACATCACCAAATAGGATGCGAGGTGTGGATGTTTTTAGTTAAATAGCATCAAACTTTATGAGTTGCTAGTAGAAAGAATCACCCCCAAATAGGGGAAAGAGAGGACAGTTAGTAAACTATTTACAATACATACATTTAAGATATAGATGTTACATTATATTATAAATCAGAGTGAGGCTCCTGTTTTAGGTAATCAATATGGAGTAGATTAGCTTGTAGTAGGGACATTAGCAGGCTAGGTGGGTTGAGTGCAATTGCATTTCCAGTTTTGGGTGAGTTGGGAATGGAGCTGAGTTTTGGTTTTCAAAGTTTTCTGAAGGCTTACCGTTGCCCTCAGAGCAGTGCTTCTGACACCCCCTCCCCTTTATACCCACCTACATATTTATCACTACCCTTCACTGTCTAGAACATTAAAAATGAGGTAATGTCTGAGATCCATTAGTTATTTTACCCCCTGCCCTTGTTTCATAATACCTCGCTACTCACTGCACTCTACAACTAAAGCAGTTTCCATTTTTTACATCTAAAACATGGAACAGTTTATGAACATTCATCAGCACCCACAGTTCTACTAGGAAGTTAATTAGCTGCTATAAACACATTTGTTTAGAGAAACAAAATGCAAGTGCCATACAGGAATTAGACAGAGAGGAAAAATGTTACCTGTTACTGTCCTTTAACTGTTTATCTACTTAACAAAACTTGTTAATAAGTTGGTAACTGCAGGTAAGGAGAACACATGCACAGGTTCTCAGATGTTAGATGCTGTTTAAGCTTCTCTTAATTGTAAGTTGTACAATGAATACTTTTCAGATTTTATCATTGTATGTTTCTTAGGTTCAAATGTTGTTACAAGGGTAATGACCACTGCAGTGCTTACAGGCCTAACCATGGTAATAAGGGAAGCTAGCACTACTGCCACATTACTAAGGAAAGCTAGCACTATTGCCATGTCTCTAAGATAAGCTAGCACTATTGCCATAGTTTTGAGGTAAGCTAGCACTATTGCCACAGTTTTAAGTTAAGCTAGCACTACTGCCATGTTACTAAGGAAAGCTAGCACTATTACCATGGTAATAAGGTAAGCTAGCACTATTGCCACAGTACTAAGGAAAGCTAGCACTATTGCCATGGGTCTAAGGTAAGCTAAGACTGTTCTTAAATAAGTTAGCACTATTTTCATGGTTTTAAGGTAAGCTAGCACTATTTCCACATTTTAAGGTACGCTAGCACTATTGCCACAGTTTTAAGGTAAGCTAGCACATTACTAAGGAAAGCTATTACTATTACCATTGTAATAAGGTAAGCTAGTACTCTTGCCACAGTACTAAGGAAAGCTAGCACCATTTCCATGGTTCTAAGGTAAGCTAGCACTATTGCCCAGTTTTAAGGTAAGCTAGCACTATTACCACGGTAATAAGCTACCACTATCATGATAATAAGATAAGCTAGCACTAATGCCACAGCACCAAGGGAAGCTAGTACTATTACATGGTAATAAGGGAAGCTAGCAATACTGCCACAGCACCAAGGAAAGCTAGCACTATTATCATGGCAATAAGGTAAGCTAGCACTATTGCCACAGTACTAAGGAAAGCTAGCATGATTACCATGGTAATAAGGTAAGCTAGCATTATTACCATGGCTTCAAAATAAGTTAGCACTATTGCCATGGATCTAAGGTAAGCTAACACCATTGCCACATTTGAAACCACAATTATCATGGTAATAAGCTAGCACTATCATGGTAATAAGGGAAGCTAGCAGTACCGCCACAGTACTAAAGAAAGCTAGCACTATTACCATAGTAGTAAGGTAAGCTAGCACTATTGCCACAATACTAAGTAATAAGGAAAGCTAGCACTATTACCATAGTAGTAAGGTAAGCTAGCACTATTGCCACAATACTAAGTAATAAGGAAAGCTAGCACTATTGCCACAGTACTAATTAAAGCTAACACTATTGCCATGGCTCTAAGGTAAGCTAACACTATTGCCACGTCTCTAAGGTACATTTATTCATCAAGCTTAGGCAGTTATCAGCTTGGCAAGATTGGTGCATAGACATGGTAAAGAGAAGGGGATTTAACTGAATGGTTTACACAAAGAAACTGTTTTCAATACATATCTGGACCCGAGTGGAAAGGAAAAAGACAGGAACCATGACAATTATGCAGACATTTCTGAGCTGGCTGAAGCCACACTATAGTCTGTCTTAGGGAAAAAAAAATGGGTGGGTGGCAGACAAAAATCATCAGTAGAAGGGGGATTTGGGTGGGGGGGGTGGCAGACAAAAAGCATCAGTAGAAGGGTGGATTTGCTGGAAAAGAAAATTCTCATTTTCATCAAATAGATGATATGCCTGTGAAAATCCATAACTGCAGAAGGATGCAGTATATTATTGATTGGTAGGCTCAAGAAATGTCAGGTAAGGCAGCTGCCAAGGGGGCTCAATGGCTCTAATGTCTTTTTGCCAGCTAGTTTCTGTCTTCAAGTGTAAATAGGCACACTTCTAATTAATAACACTTCCTCTAACATAGATTTATTTGTAAAAACACGTTTCACTGTCATTTAACACGGAATGTTCTGGATTTTGTTTTCTGTCTATAATTTTGAAATCTGTACTTCTCATTCATTTTGGACTAATTGGTTAAGAAAATCCTTTCTGATCAAGTGTGCAAAAGTACAGTAGCTGTGCGCTGTTAAAAAAAAAGTAGAAAGTTGTGGAAACTATGCATAACTAAGTTTATTTAATAAAGAATATTCAGCGATTTCTCCTTCAGCAGCAGGATAGAAACAGAACTAATCAGAATGCACATTGGGTGCAATGTATACTGAAGTTTCTATGATTGTGTTTAACAATGCTGTCCCTCCAGCAAACTGCATTGTCCTAATGTTTTCTGCTTTCTCAATGTCAGTTCAAAAAAAAGTACTCTGATCTTAAATGCATTTATTTAATGGAATTACAGTGAAACAAACTAAATGTATTTTTTTATTTTAATTTAGATAAGTGCACCCCATGCCTAAAGTATCAGTGGTCAGCAGTGAAGAGCCAGGCCTGCCGCAATAGAACCGTTCTCTTCCTTGAATGGACAGATACTCCCAGCATTCTTCTGACAGCCATGACTGTTATCGGTTTGCTGATGATTCTTATGTCAGCAATTCTTTTTGCCAGAAAGGTCAACACTCCCGTGGTCCAGGCAGCTGGGGGATATGCCTGCTTTGTAATGTTGTTGATGTTGGCTAGTGCATGTTGTAGTTTTTATTTTTTTATTGGGAAGCCAAATGAGATGTCCTGTTTCTTACGGCAGCCTATGTTTTCCATCAGCTTTGTATGCCCCCTGTCTGTACTTCTGACTAAATCATTTCAAGTAGCAAATGTGTGCTCATTTACAAAAATATGCAAATGGTGTAATTTAGAAAACATCATTATTTTTCTAAACATAGTCATCCAAATTAGCATATGTGCTTTTTGTAGACATCTGAGCCCTTCCATGGTGGTAGAAAATTATGAGGCTATAGATTCCATTGTGCTAGAATGCAAGGAGGAAGGAACACTTGAGTTTGTGTTGATGCTAGGTTACAATGGAATTCTTGCTGTCATCTGTTTCATATGTACATTCTTGGGTCGAAGTTCACAGAAAACCTACAATATGACCCGTTGTCTTACCTTCACCATGTTGATATACTTCCTTGCCTGGATATTTTTTATCCCGACTCGTGCAACAACAAATGGGAAAGTATGTATCATGCATTCAGGTATTTGCAGGTGTAATCAGTGCATATGGAATAATTGTTGGGTATTTTGCACCAAAAATCTACATTATAGTATTTAAACCAGAGCATAATAATATGTTATATTTTAAGAGTTTTATTCGAAAAGGTACATTGAAACAAGAATCCCAAACTGACATCATAGCTCCACCAGTTAGTATTGAAGAAATCCATTGTAAAGAACTTCATTCTCAAGCTAGTATCCATCATAATCATTAAATTCAGCATAATTAATGCCCTATTGTGCATGTTCTGGACATGGAGATATTATACAACTCCTTTCATTTTAAATTTATATTCACTTATGCAAGTGTACTAAGAATCAAAGATATGGCATCCAATCTGGAAGGCACTTCCACTCAACCTAATGAGAAGTAGGACATGTAACATAAGGAAATGTAATACCATGTGATATAATTTTGTGATTATTGCCTCGCTGTATCTTTTTAATAGATTCACATTCTCATTAAGTCCAGTGGCCCATAAACAACAGTTTGGTTACTCATTAATTTAAGCACTTACCTCAGGTTACACCAAGTTCCCACTGCCAAATTATGTTGCTATTAATTTTTCTAACCATGAACATTAAATTAGATTGGATATCTTGCTTCACTATTAGAATGCAGCCAAAAAGCAAACCCAGCAATATGAGATTAAAGTATTGCATATCCAATAGCAACACCTAACCTGATTGTATAAAATGCTGTACTTTGTTTTTTTTTTATTTTTTGCAAACTATTAAATTGTAGAAAATTATTTTTCTGTCTAGCAAAATATGAAAATTGTATCTCTGTGAAATGTAAATTGTTTGATTATTGTAAATTGTATCTCTTTGTTATAAGCTTTATTGTAATTGGAGCTTTTCTCCCCGGGCCTCCACTAAAAATAGGTTTCTGACCCAGTGGACTTCCCCGGTCAACAAATGTCAATAAATAAATGAAAATAAGACAGAGAATTAAAAAATTGTAATTCTGAAGTCAGCTTCCAGGTGTTCCATTGCCAACTTTATTTATATTGTTAAACAACAGAGATGATTCACAGCACAAGTCAACAGACAGCTGTAATAGTCACCAGTAAATGTCAACATAAAGCTTGTCATAATATTTTATTGCTTTGGATTTGGCTGACGGAATAATAAGTAATTGCTGAGACTGCTTGCTATAGCAGAGCACTTTTGAGGGGTAAAGGCAGAGATACAAGAGAGAGGTATGTGCAATATAATACACAACATCAGCCTTTGTTTTTCTGGGAAAGTGGAGAAACACAACAGAAACAGAAAGTGTGTGTGTGACTTTGTTAAAAACCCTTTTTTAGTTTGTTGACTACCTGCTGCATTGTGCACAAGGTTGATGTCTGACACAGGATGTCATATATCCACGCAGGCTAGTGATTCACTGAAATATGTGTTTGTAACTTCACTGTCTGCATGTGTGTGTATGTGTGTGTGTGTGTGTGTGTGTGTGTGTGTGTGTGTGTGTGTGTGTGTGTGTGTGTGTGTGTGTGTGTGTGTGTGTGTGTGTGTGTGTGTGTGTGTGTGTGTGTGTGTGTGTGTGTGTGTGTGTGTGTGTGCGTGCTTGTATGTGCCTGTGTGTGTGTGTGTGTGTGTGTGTGTGTGTGTGTGTGTGTGTGTGTGTGTGTGTGTGTGTGTGTGTGTGTGTGTATGTGCCTGTGTGTGTGTGTGTGTGTGTGTGTGTGTGTGTGTGTGTGTGCGTGTGTGTGTAAGACTGAGGGGGAGAGGGAGAGAGAGAGAGAGAGAGAGAGAGAGAAAGAGACTACGGCCCTTATCATCCTAGCCATGCAACCTAAATCTGACTCAGAAATTTGATTGGGGTGATTTACTGACTGCCTCTGTCCATCAGAAACATAGGAGCCAGAGCAGGGGTGAATTTCCGATTACCCATACATTGTAGGGAGAAACTCTGATTCACATGGATGGGAATCTTGTTCCAGGGAATGTGAATTCTCTGGGAAACATCTCTGTCTCTCCGGCATGTCTTGCTTCTGTAGCAAGCAAAATTTAAGTCTTTTAATTTAGTAGTTCTGATGCTGTTTGTTTTGCAGATGTGCAAAAGTTCATCAAACAGGGTCCAGGGATGCCTTGTATGCCAGGCAAAGATCACCTCTCAGGAGTCTGTATGATACCGAGTAAAGATACAGCGCTTTGACTTAATCAGCAGAATGCATTGTGTTTACTCCCTGTATTTTTTTTTTTTGTAAGAACATTTGTGGATGTTTCATTTGCTGCATGTGTCTTGTCTAGTGCATACTGAAGGGGGAACTCTGAATTTGTCACTCCAAATCTTCAGTTTCCTAATCTTGTAAAATGCTCAGTAGTTCTAACTGTTGTTTTTTAATTATGGATAAACATCCACCTTCCTACCTCCTTATTTTCCAGGCTTTCTGGTTGGTCCCACCCACAATCTATACACCAAATCACAGAGCATCTGGAGATTCTATGATTCATTGTTTAGCTCAAGTGGCTGGGAGCAACTAGAAAGGTTGGAAACTTTAAATGCTGGATGGTAATATTAAGTAACAGCACTGAGAAGCATCCTTAGGTGTGAGATTCTATGATTCATTGTTTAGCTCAAGTGGCTGGGAGCAACTAGACAGGTTGGAAACTTTAATGCTGGATGGTAATATTAAGTAACAGCACTGAGAAGCATCCTGAGGGTTTCAGATGGTCTAAAACTATAGTTTGCAGTAGGTAGGTTTTTTTTTTGTCACTGGTAAACAAGCACTTGAAAAACTGTTCTTGATTTGAAGAAAATCTCTGATTTCACTTTATTATACTTTTGCCCTTTAACCGTACAATGTGTATGTGCTTATTTCCTGAGATTAAAAGCATTCAGTAATGCCTTTTGTAATTTACAGCCAACTTCTGCAGTTATTTTGTGTGTAAGGACTTTTGCAGTGTACATTTTGTTAGTGCAGGCAGCATCATGCTAGCAGTTGAGAAACCTGTGTGTATATCTGAAAAGCTATAACTTTTAGAGATTAATTAAAAAATTCATAATTTGTTTGGCTTTCTGGGCCCTCTTTCTTAGACATTAAAGGTAAGTTTCTTTATGTGTGTGTGTGTGTGTGTGTGTGTGTGTTACCAAAATCATTTTTTTCCTCAACGTATGTTTACAGAAATGGCTTTCAAAAGATTATTTTAGGCCAAAGGTTCATTGCAGTACTGCAGACTTGTTTACTTAAACTGCTTAAAACCACTCTGCTGCAAGGAAGCTGCACATTTCTGAAAATGTTATTACGTATACTCATTTTCCCCTTCTCCATTAAGAAAGATAAAGATATTAATTTCAACTTCTAGATGATGTAAACTCCTAAGGCTGACTCTTTGGCTTTCAACAGGCACTGAAGACAGAGAACAAGCATTTGACAATTCTAGCGGAGCAGCACAGCTGTGGAGTAGCAGGACAACGTGAGACTGAGTCAGCATAACAAGAGAAGATATCAGTAGAGAATATGAGGAGAGTGATTATTATAATAAAGCTTATTTTTATTAATATATACACAAGCAACAGAAAGAACCAGGCAGAATCCAGACAAGAAGCAAAAGCACAGGAGTCAGTAATGCTGTATGAAATCATTCATCTTTCATCATGGCGAGGAATCCAAAAACCAAGCAAGAAGTCTTCAAGTAATAAAAACAATCCACGGGTTTAATAAAAAATCGGTAAGTGCTTTCGCAGTAGAGCTTCTTCAGACCAAGTACAAACTAAAAGGGTTCACACTATATATACACATATTATCAAGACTTCACCCTATCAAAAACTGTTCAAGGTAATTGAGAAACTAGCAAGTAGCAGGCACTTAATTAAATCATTCATCTAAAACAAATGAATGCTCATTCATTCAGATAGCAAAGCAGGCAAATAGGCAATACTGAAAGACACATGCAAAAATAGCTAAACTAAAACCTATCTAATGACAAGAAACAAAAATAAAAATAAATATATATATACATATATGATAAATGATGTGCTGCATCATATTCTACATTATAAATGAATGATTACATAATGCTATGCTCTTAAATGAACTACACCGAACAAGAAGGTATAAACATATAAATATATATGTGCAAAACTGAATATACAAAATCCTGTGTCATGTGGTCACAGAAATCATTTATGTAACCTTCTTTTCTTTAATAGAGGTTTAATAGAGGCCCTCTCATTAAGGCCTTTTCCTCTGTCAGCACGAAGTATAACAATCCAACAGGTTTCTCTATGCTCAGTATGTGTCAGAATATCACCTTCTCTAATACTGGGGTGAATAATTTCAATGACTCTGAAATTAAAAATATGAGTGTTACCCTGTTCTAACACATGCTTTGAGAGTGCATTATGTAGAGAGCTTTTTCTAATATGATATATATGCTCCCTCATTCTGTCACAGAGCACCCTGCTGGTTTTGCCAACATAAAAAGAACTACAGACTGTGCACTCTGCTAAGTAAACAACATGGGGGGGGGGTCATGCAGTTCGCTTCTGCTTTAAAAAAGAACTCTTTTCGAAGGTCTGGATGATAGAAAACATTAGATGTATTGATAAACTTATAAAAATTACAGGTACCACATGGCATAGTATGCCCCATAACAGAGGTCGTATTGACAGAACTCCTGTCATAACACAAAAGACTCCTCAAGTTTTTATGATTCTTAAATCTAAACTTGGGAATATCGCCCACTATCCTAGCTATGTCATCATCAACTTGTAAAATGGGCCAATGCTGTGCAAAAAGATCAGTAACCTGTTTGTAGTCGCTTGTGAAAAACAGGGGAATTTTAACCCTATTCATGGTGTTATTTAGACCATTGACGAAACCTGCCTCCAAGGCAGGTCCAAAATATGGTCTCGCTGTGGTTAGCTTTAGATCTTCGAGGTCTGACCATTGTTTGCTGATTTCATTAGCAGTGTACCCCCTGTCCAATAACTTCTTATGCAATCCAGCAAGTTCATGCTGGAAACCATCCAAAGATGGATTTAACCTAGAGGCCCTCATTCCCTGTCCTCTGATTAAATTTCTAAAAATATAACCAGGGTGCATGCTGGACCTAAAAAGGAAGGCATTTCTATGACATGTCTTACGATGTATACCTGTATTAATTGTGTGCTCATCCAACTTTTCAATATAAAGGTCCAGAAACTCAATGTGAGTATAAGACCAATTGTAAGTAAACTTAAGACAGTCAGTTAAACTATTAATAACATTATAAAATTGTACCAAGTCATCAGGCGACCCTTGCCATAACAAAAACAAATCATCAACAAAACGTCGATAAAATAACACGTTCCTTAAAACATGTAAGAGGGAATAACATATTAAGCTCCCAATGGGCAAGAAACATACTGGCGTAGCTATTGGCACACGAAGTGCCCATAGCTACACCCTGTTTCTATAGATACATCTCATCGCAGAAAGTGAAAACATTGTTCTCAAGAACAATCTCTAAGAGAAAACAAATCAAATCAACTTGTTTCTCAGAATAATCGCTATGTAGTGATAAATACTCATGCACATACTGCATGCCCATATCATTGGGAATCATGGTAAATAATGACTGAATGTCATTATTTGGAAGAGTGGCTCAGTAACCCACCCTCCTCCAGCCACAATAGGTCTCATGGGAGGATTGGTGGGATGCTTATGGATTTTGGGCAAACCTTGAATTGATGGAATTAATGCATCAGTTACTTTCAAAAAAGAAAATAATTCTTCGGTGATAAGATGAGCAGAAAAAATATCCAAAATATCATTACCAACAGATAAAATAACATGATGCACATCCGCAATCGAAATCTTATCATAAAAATTAACATCACTTAACATCAAGGTCATGGATTGACTATAATGTGACCTGTCCATGACAACTATAAGCCCGCCCTTATCTGCTGGGCGAATTACAATAGAACTATTATTTTGCAACTGATTCAAAGCTAACCTTTCTGGATATGTAAGGTTATATCGGGTGTGCTTCCTAAAATTATTACAGTTATCATAAAAATGATAGATATGTTCTTCAGTCAGTTTAAGGTATGCCTCAACCAAAGGATGATTACAAGGAATAAAGCTACCAGGCTTCTTCAAATTAAAATAATGGCCCACTTCATCACTGGGAACAGGTCCTACATCAGAACCACCATATATCAAACGTAACATAACATTCCTGCAGAAAACTTTCAAATCTAAGATTGTATCCGACATCTTGCTCTTGCAAGAGGGTATAAAATTTAAACCCTTACAAAGGACCCTACGTTCCTCAAATGTCAACTCATGTGCAGAGATATTAAGGATTAATGATTCAGTGCCTTCCCCCACATCTTTTTCAGGGTTTGATTCAGATGTTGCTCCCCTGAGAATTTGCGCTTGTGGCGCCCTCTGCTGACTGATCACCCCCTCCCTTGTCCATACGGACTGGTAGAGGAAAAGGGAGTTCTTCTATGGTACCATTCCTGGCTATATTAAAGGTTTCAATGCCAACTGTAGGAAGACTTCTATCCTTGGGTCTGACAACATTGCCTAGATCCTGACCTTTATTGTTATAATTGCTCACAACAACTTTTGGGTACAAACTACCCATATGATTCACGCTCCTAAGTGGCACCGGGTTGTCAGACTGCAACCCTGACTCGGTAGTACCAGGAGAAGATGTATGATTACCCACCATGTCTGCAATATCTCCAGCTACTTCTGTGGAACTTAATACTCTAGTGTTAGACCCTTTGACTAAACCTAGAATACGTTCATCACTAACAGTATCCCCCACAGACTCAACAATATGTCTATTAGGAGCTCCATAATCACTGCTATCTGCAGCACGATTGACATTAACTTTAACTGCATTGTTCCTTACAAAATTGTCCTCATTGTTATGTCCGGTATGCGGCCACATGAAGACATGGCCGTTCCGAAAGTCATTTATGTCCCTCAAAACTTTAGTTTTCTTCTGATGCACGAGTTTCCACTCAAATATGGCTACACCATCTAACAAACTTTCA
This sequence comes from Protopterus annectens, assembly GCF_019279795.1. Classification (NCBI taxonomy): domain Eukaryota; kingdom Metazoa; phylum Chordata; order Ceratodontiformes; family Protopteridae; genus Protopterus; species Protopterus annectens. The sequence continues at coordinate 1,734,139,450 of NC_056729.1, read as the reverse complement.
AAAACAGGGGTCAAAACGTCATGACAATATTTCTTAATGAGTACATCTTGCTTTTCTTGTAAAGAATGTCTTAGTCTGTCCTCCGAGCTGAAATAATCAATAAGTAGACACATATAGCTGACACTTACCTCCAAGTTCAGCTTCTGCCAGCGTGCCAATAACTCAGGGTATTGAGACCCTTGGATTGGCATGTTGAGAACTTGAAGTCCTTGAGGTACTATCTTTTTCTCGAGACACAATTCAAAGTGCAAATGTTGTGCTTGTAGTCTTTTTAATTTAAGGAAATCATGCTCAATATCCTCCATGCTGTGCTGCAAGCTGTCCAAATCCCCGGTCTCATTGGTGACATTATCATCAGCCGCGCAAAAATCAAACTGCCACAGGCAGCTCCTGTCTCTCAGCAAATACTAAGAGAACCTCTCTGAGAAGGGTGGTAGCACAGTATTCACCTTACTAGTAGGGTTATAGTCCAACTCGATCGTTAAAGGTTGTTCTGTCGCCATGTCCTCATGGGTTGCAGATAATAAAACAAGAATAAAAAGTAGTGTAATAACTATAAACAGCAGCCCGAGAGGTAAATCTTCCGTTGCTAAAGAATAACTGGCAAAAATAAAATATATACACAAGCAACGGAAAGAACCAGGCAGAATCCAGACAAGAAGCATAAGCACAAGAGTCAGTAATGCTGTATAAAATCACAGGAGTCAGTAATGCTGTTTAAAAGCACAAGAGTCAGTAATGCTGTATAAAAGCACAAGAGTCAGTAATGCTGTATAAAAGCACAAGAGTCAGTAATGGTGTATAAAAGCACAAGAGTCAGTAATGCTGTATAAAAGCACAAGAGTCAGTAATGCTGTACAAAAGCACAAGAGTCAGTAATGCTGTACAAAAGCACAAGAGTCAGTAATGCTGTATAAAAGCACAAGAGTCAGTAATGCTGTATAAAAGCACAAGAGTCAGTAATGGTGTATAAAATCACAAGAGTCAGTAATGCTGTATAAAAGCACAAGAGTCAGCAATGCTGTATAAAAGCACAAGAGTCAGTAATGCTGTATAAAATCACAAGAGTCAGTAATGCTGTATAAAAGCACAAGAGTCAGTAATGCTGTACAAAAGCACAAGAGTCAGTAATGCTGTATAAAAGCACAAGAGTCAGTAATGCTGTATAAAAGCACAAGAGTCATTAATGGTGTGTAAAAGCACAAGAGTCAGTAATGCTGTATAAAAGCACAAGAGTCAGTAATGGTGTATAAAAGCACAAGAGTCAGTAATGCTGTACAAAAGCACAAGAGTCAGTAATGGTGTATAAAAGCACAAGAGTCAGTAATGCTGTATAAAAGCACAAGAGTCAGTAATGCTGTACAAAAGCACAAGAGTCAGTAATGCTGTATAAAAGCACAAGAGTCAGTAATGCTGTATAAAATCACAAGAGTCAGTAATGCTGTATAGAAGCACAAGAGTCAGTAATGCTGTATAAAATCACAAGAGTCAGTAATGCTGTACAAAAGCACAAGAGTCAGTAATGCTGTATAAAAGCACAAGAGTCAGTAATGCTGTATAAAAGCGTATAAAAGCACAAGAGTCTGTAATGCTGTATAAAAGCACAAGAGTCAGTAATGCTGTACAAAAGCACAAGAGTCAGTAATGCTGTATAAAAGCACAAGAGTCAGTAATGCTGTATAAAAGCACAAGAGTCAGTAATGCTGTACAAAAGCACAGGAGTCAGTAATGCTGTACAAAAGCACAAGAGTCAGTAATGCTGTACAAAAGCACAAGAGTCAGTAATGGTGTATAAAAGCACAAGAGTCAGTAATGCTGTATAAAAGCACAAGAGTCAGTAATGCTGTATAAAAGCACAGGAGTCAGTAATGCTGCACAAAAGCACAAGAGTCAGTAATGGTGTATAAAAGCACAAGAGTCAGTAATGGTGTATAAAATCACAAGAGTCAGTAATGCTGTATAAAAGCACAAGAGTCAGTAATGCTGTACAAAAGCACGAGTCAGTAATGCTGTATAAAAGCACAAGAGTCAGTAATGCTGTATAAAATCACAAGAGTCAGTAATGCTGTATAAAAGCACAAGAGTCAGTAATGCTGTATAAAAGCACAAGAGTCAGTAATGCTGTACAAAAGCACAAGAGTCAGTAATGCTGTATGAAAGCACAAGAGTCAGTAATGCTGTATAAAAGCACAAGAGTCAGTAATGGTGTATAAAAGCACAAGAGTCAGTAATGCTGTATAAAAGCACAAGAGTCAGTAATGCTGTATAAAATCACAAGAGTCAGTAATGCTGTACAAAAGCACAAGAGTCAGTAATGCTGTACAAAAGCACAAGAGTCAGTAATGCTGTACAAAATCACAAGAGTCAGTAATGCTGTATAAAAGCACAAGAGTCAGTAATGCTGTATAAAAGCACAAGAGTCAGTAATGCTGTATAAAAGCACAAGCGTCAGTAATGCTGTATAAAAGCACAAGAGTCAGTAATGCTGTACAAAAGCACAAGAGTCAGTAATGCTGTACAAAAACACAAGAGTCAGTAATGCTGTATAAAATCACAAGAGTCAGTAATGCTGTACAAAAGCACAAGAGTCAGTAATGTGTATAAAAGCACAAGAGTCAGTAATGCTGTATAAAAACACAAGAGTCAGTAATGCTGTACAAAAGCACAAGAGTCAGTAATGCTGTATAAAAACACAAGAGTCAGTAATGCTGTACAAAAGCACAAGAGTCAGTAATGTGTATAAAAGCACAAGAGTCAGTAATGCTGTACAAAAGCACAAGAGTCAGTAATGCTGTATAAAAGCACAAGAGTCAGTAATGTGTATAAAAGCACAAGAGTCAGTAATGCTGTATAAAAGCACAAGAGTCAGTAATGCTGTATAAAAGCACAGGAGTCAATAATGCTGTATAAAAGCACAAGCGTCAGTAATGCTGTACAAAAGCACAAGCGTCAGTAATGCTGTATAAAAGCACAAGAGTCAGTAATGCTGTACAAAAGCACAAGAGTCAGTAATGCTGTATAAAAGCACAGGAGTCAGTAATGCTGTACAAAAGCACAAGCGTCAGTAATGCTGTATAAAAGCACAAGAGTCAGTAATGCTGTACAAAAGCACAAGAGTCAGTAATGCTGTACAAAAGCACAAGAGTCAGTAATGCTGTATAAAATCACAAGAGTCAGTAATGCTGTACAAAAGCACAAGAGTCAGTAATGTGTATAAAAGCACAAGAGTCAGTAATGCTGTATAAAAACACAAGAGTCAGTAATGCTGTACAAAAGCACAAGAGTCAGTAATGTGTATAAAAGCACAAGAGTCAGTAATGCTGTATAAAAGCACAAGAGTCAGTAATGCTGTACAAAAGCACAAGAGTCAGTAATGTGTATAAAAGCACAAGAGTCAGTAATGCTGTATAAAAACACGAGTCAGTAATGCTGTACAAAAGCACAAGAGTCAGTAATGCTGTATAAAAGCACAAGAGTCAGTAATGCTGTATAAAATCACAAGAGTCAGTAATGCTGTACAAAAGCACAAGAGTCAGTAATGTGTATAAAAGCACAAGAGTCAGTAATGCTGTACAAAAGCACAAGAGTCAGTAATGTGTATAAAAGCACAAGAGTCAGTAATGCTGTATAAAAACACAAGAGTCAGTAATGCTGTATAAAATCACAAGAGTCAGTAATGCTGTATAAAATCACAAGAGTCAGTAATGCTGTATAAAAGCACAAGAGTCAGTAATGCTGTATAAAATCACAAGAGTCAGTAATGCTGTACAAAAGCACAAGAGTCAGTAATGCTGTACAAAAGCACAAGAGTCAGTAATGTGTATAAAAGCACAAGAGTCAGTAATGCTGTATAAAAGCACAAGAGTCAGTAATGCTGTATAAAAGCACAAGAGTCAGTAATGCTGTATAAAAACACAAGAGTCAGTAATGCTGTACAAAAGCACAGGAGTCAGTAATGGTGTATAAAAACACAAGAGTCAGTAATGCTGTATAAAAGCACAAGAGTCAGTAATGCTGTATAAAAACACAAGAGTCAGTAATGCTGTACAAAAGCACAAGCGTCAGTAATGCTGTATAAAAGCACAAGAGTCAGTAATGCTGTATGAAATCATTCATCTTTCATCATGCCGAGGAATCCAAAAACCAAGCAAGAAGTCTTCAAGTAATAAAAACAATCCACAGGTTTAATAAAAAATCGGTAAGTGCTTTCGCAGTAGAGCTTCTTCAGACCAAGTGCAAACTAAAAGGGTTCACACTATATATACACATATTATCAAGACTTCATCCTATCAAAAACTGTTCAAGGTAATTGAGAAATTAGCAAGTAGCAGGCACTTAATTAAATCATTCATCTAAAACAAATGAATGCTCATTCATTCAGATAGCAAAGCAGGCAAATAGGCAATACTGAAAGACACATGCAAAAATAGCTAAACTAAAACCTATCTAATGACAAGAAACAAAAATAAAATATATATATATATATATATATATATATATATATATATATATATATATATATATATGGTAAATGATGTGCTGCATCATATTCTACATTATAAATAAATGATTACATAATGCTATGCTCTTAAGTGAACTACACCGAACAAGAAGGTATAAACATATAAATACATATGTGCAAAACTGAATATACAAAATCCTGTGTCGTGGTCACAGAAATCATTTATGTAACCTTCTTTTCTTTAATAGAGGTTTAATAGAGGCCCTCTCATTAAGACCTTTTCCTCTGTCAGCACAAATTATAACAATTTTTATTAATTATCAATTTTTTATTAATAACACAACAGTTTTGGGCAGCTGGTAGTGGCAAAGGACATACTGAATCACTTATTTTGCAGATATATACGAATACCAACTGCATTCTATTATGTCGAATGTTCCTCATTTTGATTTTTAAAAATTCCATTTTCAACATTGTTCCACATTGAAAGGGTCTGTGACACAATTAATTGGTAAGATTTTGTTTTAACAATTTATCAAAGTAACTTTTATAAGCAGAAATAAGTTACTAATCAAGCTTTCTAGATGAAGGTGTTAGTAAGTGTTCCATAATTTTCTCATTTGTTCCACACTGGAAGAAGTAGTGTTCCACATACTGGAAATGTAATATTGAGAGATATGTGGATAAACAGTATTCTGAAAATATTGAGGAATGCAGAGAGTGACATTAGTGAGTATTATGTTTGAGGTGCTTGTAAAACTCAGCTGTTTTCATCCATTTTGTTGCGCCAGAGACTGGCTGTTATTTTGGTAAACAATAAGACTACATTGCTGTAGGATTACTAGGTTATCTGTGGAGTTGCTGAATACATTCATAAATGGTTTTGATTTCCAGGTGCTTTTCAGTATTCTGAAGTCTAAAAGTACATTAAGCAAAAGATGTACATCACCTGAATCAGTGGTTCTGTAGCTATTATATTACTACTCATGTCAAAGATGTTCTGTGTTTGTGTTGACCTGAATACACTGCAGCTATTATGTAACAGAGCTATTGATATTGAAAAGCCTAAAACAGCGAATCCCACTAATATCAAAAGTGGGCATTTTTTAACCATTTTTTTGTGGTAGGGTTGTGCCCCCTGCAAAGTCTCAAAGTCTCTACAGTGGCTTCACCTACAAAAACTATCTTTAAATAAACTGATTGTGAGGATACTGCACTCTGGGGTCATGGGCAGAAAGGTTTAAAATATCAAGTTTCAAAAGTAGCCAGATGTGTAGTTATATACGGCAAAAGTTTGCACATCTCCCATGCTACATGTTAGTTACTACAGTTAAATCTAGAGCAACAGCACTGTTGACACTGGTGTGGATGGCATTCATTAAAATAGTCAAAAGTGTCATTTGCACAAAGTAATGGCTATGTCTATTCAGTTTCTGTATGCCAGCTAAAAAGAATCATTTCCTTGATGTCCACGTGAAACTCGTCTACTGATCTTCTCTTTTACTTTCATCCTGTTACTGCTTGTTTGATCTTTTCACAAAATGAGTACCAGTTCTGCATCCATTAATATTACATGTTAACCACTGTCCTTATTTAACAAAACAAGGAAACTAAGAGTCATACCCAAAGAACATGGTCATGTGGTGGTTCTCCTGTTTATTACAAATGATTCCTTCCATTACACCATGACTACTCTGGATGCAAAAACAAGTATTCATACAAGAACATGCACAGATGTGACCATCAATTACAGCCCTTTTGTATGACAGTGTCCACATCAGATGTTTGCTTGACTTCAAATGAATGAAAAATATAGACGCCATCATCAGTGTCATTAGCATCAACCCCTTTTTCCCGTTTTCTACAAGGGATCAGAGTGTCACATCAACTGTTGCCATCTCTCTCAATTTGATGCCACTTTCCTACCTTCTTTGCTAGTCATGCCTAACTTTCACAGGTCTTCTCTCACACAATCCAGCCACTTCTTCATTGGATTCCAATGTTTCCTTTTGCATTCTTCCTCCCTGTCCAAAATCTTCTCCACTGGAATGTCTTTTGCTTTTCTGTACATATGCTTGAATAATGGTAATCTGTTCTCTTTGACATTTTCTGCAATTGGAGCTACTTTGGCTTCTGGTCTTATGTCCTCATTTCTTCATCCATTCCACTGTGTGCATCCTACCAACCATCTCAGGCACTTCATCTCCATCACCTCTGATGTCTTCAACTGCTCTGCCTTTACTGCCCAGGTTTGTCTACCATAGAGTAGTACTGGTCACACAACTCATAGGTTTATAGGTTCATAGGCTGATACTAGGCTATTTGTCTGGAGGCCCTTATAAGACTAGCCAAGAATTTCACCCATGTTCCCTCAAAGTTAACACCTGTTTCCCCTGTCCAGGGATGCAGGTGGGAACCCAGGGGTATATTTTTTTTTCCCATCCAGTTGTCCAAGTTCTTCTTAAAGAGGGCTAGAGAGGTATTCTGCTTCACATGGACAGGGAGTCTATTCCACAGATGGGGGAGTCTTTGGGACACAAATCTATCCCACCAACAAGTTCTATTATGTCACATACCAGATTTAGGCCTTGTGTGTGGGTTGCGTGAGTTGAGTTTGTATTACAGACATGCAGCAACTCCATCAAGGCTGGGTCTGAAATGGCCTTGTATGCCAGACACAGGTCACCTCTGAGCAGTCTGTACGAGACTGAGTAGAGGGACAGGGCTTTTAGCCTATCTGTATAGGCTAGGTGTTTGATACCCTGGATTTTCCTGGTCAGGAACCTCTGTGGTCTCTCCAACTGCTGCATGTGCTTGGCAGGGTACATGCCGAAGGGGGCATTGTACTCGATAATGGGTCTGATAAGGGAGGAGTACAGAGATGTTATGACCTCCTTGTTCCTGGATAAAATACCCTTATTTATGAGGTGGGCCATGTAGAAAGCCTTCTGTACAATGGAGGCAACGTGGTGTTCAAAAATCAGGTTGCTATCAACCTGGGTGCCCAAGTCCCTCATGACTGATTGCATGCCTAGTACTTGTTATTAATGTGCTAATTATTGGGGATGACATTTTCCTCAAAGGGGATAATGATGCATTTCTTGGCATTCAGTTTGAGGCTGTGCTTCTAGCACCAGTCATTAGTTTGGATAAGGCCCGCTTGGAGGATGTTCACATAGCTAGGGTAATTTAAGACAGTGCCCAGCTTGCAGTCATCTGCATACTTGGTCAGCCACAGAGCACTGGTTTTGGCTTGCACCTCAGAAAAGTATATCCCAAACAGTAGATGCCCCAAGACTGAGCCTTGGGGCACACTGCTCATTACAGATCTACTACTAGAGATGGCTTCCCCTACTTTGACTGAGTGAGTTCTATCAGTGAGCCAGTTAGCTACCCATGTAGTAACATATGGCTTGATTCCTAGCTGGGAGAGTTTATCTATAATGCTGGAGTGGAGAATAGCATCAAGGGTTTTGGCTAGGTCAGGGTAGGTGGTGTGCATGGTCTGCCCCTCATCCATGGCTTTGGTGACTGTGTCAAAGAAGTCGACCAAGTTTAACAGGCATGGTCTCCCTTTGACAAAACCAAATTTTGTGGGGTCATGGGTTTAGATGTTGCCAATGTACTTGTTTATAAGGTCCATGATAATGCATTCCATGGCCTTGCAGATCAGTCTAGTTAAGCTGATGGGCCTATAACTGCCTGGGGTCAGTGAATGCTCCACCTTTGTGTAAATGGATGACAGTGGCTATCCTCCATTCAGCTGAGATGAAGCTGGTGCTCAGGCTTTGGTTGAATAGGGTGTCTAATGGAGCTGAGAGCTCATGCCTGAGTTCATGTAGGATATAGCCAAGGATGTTATCGGGTCCCATGGAGACTGTATTTTTTCCTTTGAGAGGGCATTAAGGACCTGCTCTGTGGTGATGAGGGGAGGATGCAGGTGCCAGGGATGTCCTGGTTTACTGATGAGGGGGACAGGGGGGTGAAGTTTTCACTGAACCTATCTGCTAGCAGGTTGGCTCTATCTAAGGCGTTTGTGTATGTGGTGTTATTGAGCACCACTTCAGAGCAGATTTGGGTGGTGTCTTTGCGATTGCAGACATATGTGATGAAAGCCTTGCGAGTGTACTTGGTGGATGTTGCTAATTTGGACTCAAGGTTAGCCTTAGGGGATTTCACCAGTGACCTTATTTGCTTGTTCAGGCAAAGGTGAGATTGCTTCCAACTTGACACCTGCTTCTTCTTAACCCTGGACAGTAATGTTTTCCTTCTGTTATAGAGTTTGTTTATTGCTGATGTCCACCAGACAGGTTTACTCTTCCTTGAGGAAGATGATTTTGTCCTGTCAGGTATTGCTGAGTCAATACAGCTATGTAGGTGCTCATATAGTTTTTTGGTGTAGGCTTGGACATTAGTGCTAGTTCCAACTGAAGGGATGATGGCTGTGAAGCTGCTTATACCTGCTCTGAGGAGACTGTATTCAGTTTTGGAAAAGTTTTTTTGTGTGACCCTGACAGGGGGGGGGGGTCAGGGAAGATGGTATGGTCGGATCTTACCAAGGAGGCTAACACTGTAGGAGTGCTACAGTGGCTACTCATGTTGGTTAGAACCAGGTCCAGGATATTTTCTCCTCTCATAGGGGTGTTGACCACCTGCTCTAATGCATTGGCATTGAAGAAGTCAAGGAATCTCTGGGCATTCATGTTTGGGCTAGAATAGGTCTTCTACTTTATGGCTGGGTAGTTAAAGTCACCCAGGATAAGGGTAGTGGGTTGAATCTTGATGGATTCAAGTAAGTCCAGATAGGTGGAGTCGGCGTTCTGAGTCATGGTTGGGGGTCTGTAGCTAGCTATGATTTGAATAGGTGTTTTGTCAACAGTTAACTGCACTTGGAGTGTCTCCTGTGCGTCATACCATTTGACCAGGCTGGAGGTGTGTATGTCTTTGATAAATATTGAAACTCCACCTCCTTTGGCATTGTAGCATTAACCTCCTCATTCAGACTTCTCTTTTCCTCAACCACCCCTTCTAGATACTTAAAGTTGTTAACATGTTCTACTATCTTCCCTTCTATCTCAGTTCTCAACTTCTTCTGATTTCCCCAATTTGCTGCCATTACAACTGTCTTATCTGTACTTAGGTTCATCCCCTGTGCCTTCAGTTTTACATTCCATTCCGCTGTCCTTTGCTGAAGTTCTTGTTCAGAACCTGCTGAAGTGCCACGTCATCCTCATATAGTAGCTTTGCTGACCTGTCCCTTAGGATCTGATTCCTAATATAGTCGATCATCAGTATGAAGGGCGGTGGGCTCAGAGCAGCACATAAGGAATGACATAGAGCAGTATTTCATCTCTGAGAACCATATAGTGCCCACATCCCCCCAACATCTTAGCTCAAGAATCAGACACCCAAAATCAAGAAGAGATTTTAAATATATGTCTTAAATACGGAGAGACTTTCCAGCTTAACAGTTTTCGCAATAGCTTGCATTTTCTGACAGGAACAGGCTACAGATATGAGGAAGAAAATCAGGGATAGTTGAGAACTATACCCTCTGTGTGCATGAGCAAGCAAACACACACACACACACACACACACACACACACACACACACACACACACACACACACACACACACACACGCACATATGCACACACACACACACACACACACACACACACACACACACACACACACACATGCACACACACACACACACACACACACACACACAGACACACACACACGCAGCCATGCACACACACACACACACACACACACACACACACACACACACACACACACACACACACACACACACAGGCATGCACATATGCACACACATACACACACACACGCACACATGCATGCAAACACACAGACACACACGCACGCAGACATGCACACACACACATACATGCGCACACACTCACACACACACACACACTCACACACACACACATACACACACACACACATCAGTTACAGACACTTGTATAACTATATACCTCTGATAGCTGCTCTTGAGGTCAAGTGAATGAATAAATACATAGATTATGGGTCAGAAATGTGTCTCATCTTGCTCCTGACAGAACCATTTAGTGCTACCCCTTTGCAATTGCTCTCTGCCCTCCCAACTTCTTAGCTAAAGAGTCAGAAACAGACACACAAAATAAGGGACATATTGTAAATATTCCTGTTATATATTTAGGAAGATGCTACAATAACACGCTTTGATTAACAAGCACTTTCTGAAATCACAGATTGGAAAGGAAAATGTTAGACCTTACTGGTGCAGTGGGGAGCATTGTTACCTCACAGCAAGTGTCTCTCTGGTCTGATTCTCAGTTGGGGTGTCTTCTGTGTGGAGTTTGAATATTTTCCCTGTGTTTGTATGGGTTTTCTTTGGGTGGTCCAAGTTTCTGCCCACATTCCAATAACATGCAGCAAGTGGATTGCACACTCTAAATTGGCCATACATGTGACTGTGCATGTGTGTGTATGGTATGGAAGAACAACATTGGCAGGGCTAGCCATGTGTCAGTGTCAACATTGTCTCTAGATGGTTGTCACTTGTCTGCATTTGTGTGTGTGTCTGTGTGTGTGTGTGTGTGTGTGTGTGTGTGTGTGTGTGTGTGTGTGTGTGTGTGTGTGTGTGGGTTTGCAATTTGAGAAAGCATTTTATGTTTTCATTATTTACTGACTGCAATCCACAACAACTTGCCAGAAGGTCACATAATTTACAAGGAACATATCAAAAATACATTTCACCTTCTTTACTCAGGAATTCTAGACAAAGCTAAAAATACTGGGGGAAATGAAGGGCTAAAAAGAGACAAATTTTAAATATTTATTTCTTCTATTTATTAACCAGGTAAACTCACTGGACAAATTGCCCCATTTCATGAGCAATCAGGAAGAAGTGTCTACCTAAGTGACTTGTTCAGTGTCACTAAGTAGGTAAATGGAGATGAATGTTTCAAACTCAATACGTTTGACTACCTGAACCAGTTCATTAACATCTCAGAGCATTGAGTGATGAACAATGCTAATTCATTTAAAAGGTTAACAGAACAAAAGGTCTTGCATGGACACACATTTTCTAAACAATAAAAATTATGAAATTCTGATGACTGACAATATCGATTGACTGTAATCCTAAGTGATTTAAGTAAGGGTTAAGGTTTCAAGCGCTTAATGAGTCACTTCCTGTATTTAATGGTACAGGGTTTACTCCACCCCTCTCTGCATACTCTTTTACTCTGAATAAATTGTTTAATCTATTTAAGAACTGGCTAGGGTATTTTTTAACTATGTAAACACACTTTTCCAAGACAACCAGGAACAATCTAGTTAAAGAGGTGTACTAGATAGTGCACGTCACTCTATACCAATAGAACATAGGTACACAAGTACAGATACCTGTACCAGCTTAGGCACTGCAGTTTGGTAGTGCTTATAAAAGCTACATGGATAGAAAGGTGTAAACAACAAAGTATGTTTCCTTATGTGGCACTCAAGGTAATTTTATAGTTAAATGCTCTACTGATCTCTTACCAACTGAATGAAGTAGCATGGCCACTGCTTGGTGGTTTTCTCCCTGGGGTGACCTTTGTTTGTAGGAAAAGCTAGACATGCTTACAAGCTGGGGTAGAATTTGTGGTAGCTAACTGATGGATAGCATAGCATTAGAGTGTCTGTGAAGAGAGAGAGAAAGGGCACTGGAGAAAGCTTATGGGTGTGACAATGCAGAATAAAAGGGCTGAAACTACCATTGTGTGACCAATACATTATGTCTTGTTAAGGAAGTACACAGCTCTGCAACATTACTGCCCCTGTGGTGGGACACTCAAGTGAAGTATCATTTTATGCATGACATCACCTAATATGGTAATTTCTTTGCTTATTTCTGCTTTCATTATTGTTTTCACAAGTATGTAAAGCTGGAGTCTCTGCTTTTTTCTGCAGATTGATGCATAAGATACATTTATTTATTTATTTATATTTGGTGACCGGGAGTGTCCGACTGGACATAGGTCCATTTTTAGCAGAGGCCTGGGGAGAAAAGCTCCACAGTTAAAATAAACAGACAGTAATTACATTGGATTACATAGCGATTAACAATTTACATAGAAATTACTTACAACATATTTACAGATGAAGAACATAGTACATGAACTGTTATCCCCTCCAATTTTCTAATAAAATGTTATAGCAGAACTTAATATAAACTCCCTCATGTGAAACCAGCATATAACCTTTATGCCTTCTTTTACTGTTGCTCTACATTCTTGTAGCTTGCCTTCCACTCCAGCAGTAACCTCCCCTACATAGTTGCATGAAGACTTACCTGTTCCTTATTGTTCTAATGTAATAGTTCTTCTTTCTTCCTCATTCCAGCTCCCCTGTGGTTACATTAGTTCTAGGCCAACTATGCTTGTGGAGTTGTGGGCTATTTTAAGCCTAGCCATTTACCCAATATGAGAATCAAACCCTGCACCTTGCATCTGTAAGGTAAACACTTTAACCATTATGCCAACCTCCCAAGGTTATTTCTGATTGTCTCAAAAATGATTTAGGGATGGGTCCAGGATACCACTCCCCCTTCCACCCATATGCTATGTTCCACAATTCCTCCTCCTGCACTCTGGTCTGTAATGTGTGCAATATACTTCAATTGTGATAATTGCCACCCAAATAAAAGAATATTTATTGATTTTAGAAAAGTACTTGAAAACAGTAATAGCAGCAAATGTACTACTTCTGTACCTTCAAAACAGGTTTACTATGTACCTGCTGGAAAACCTTCAAATAGCAGACTATTCAGAATTCAAAAAAAGAAGAAGAAAAAAACTAACAGCAATACATTTCAACTCAAAATGAGATAAGCATGGGAGATTATTAGATATCAGTCATGTGCCCCCTCGTTTCCTCACTATGTCTTTAACCCCAGGGCTACTCTTCTAATCATTACTGAAACCTAAAACTACGTCTGCTAAAAAAAGCCCAGAATAAACTCCAAACTGCATTCTAAGATAAGATAACCACTTTACAAAAAAGGTATGTTGTTTTGTACCCTAAATATTTAAAAAGCTAAGTATTGAAAATCTCCATGAAATGATTTATCAGAGATGTATATAACCTTTGAACTGTTCCATTTTCTTGACTTATGGGTAGATCCCACGTTACCTTTCTCAGCTTGCACAATCAAAACAATAATCAAAACAATAATTAGAGCTGTTCAACAGCTAAAGAATAAGTTAAAAATACGTGAAATTCTGTATTGTAAAGACTAGGTTGTATATTGATACTTAACTACACCAAAACTGAGTAGCATCCTGCCATCTCCCAGAATGATACCGCAGTACAAGGACAAAATGATTGACTTCAACAATTGGCTAAGCTTCTGGTACCATTCTAAAGGAATCCAGTATCTGTCTGCCTGGGACGACATGGTCAACAGACCACAATGCTTTGCCAGAGATGGCCTGCACCTGTCACCCCTGGGATTCCGGATACTGGCTAAGGCTCTTGCCGCCCCTATAGTGCCTTTTTTAGGGAAGGTTTAAATGACAAATTTACCACCATAACAGGAACAGGCAAGCAAAAACTGAGGGTAATGCTACTCAATGCTAGAAGTCTAAATCTCAAAATGCACTCACTCGACGCACTCCTTAAATGGAGAACATCGATACCTGTGCAATGAGACCTGGTTCAAGGCTCTACAGAGCACCCCTGCATTACCAGGCTATAACTCATACCACACTTTTCGGCCATCTAACCTGGACCAGAACATCAAAGGTGGAGGTGTGTCCATATTCATTAAGGATATCCACACCTCCAAGCTAGTTGCTCAGCATAATGCATCCAAGGTTATCCAAGTGCAACTAACTCTGGGCATAACTGCAATCCAAATTGTATCTTGCTACAGATCCCCCAACATGCCCCAGGATTCCCACTCCTCTTTTCTTGATATACTGGAAAATATTAGGGTTCAACCAAACACTCTAATAATGGGTGATTTCAACTACCCCACCATTAACTGGGAAAACTAGTCATGTTCCAACTCCTTCGCTCAACTCTTTCTAGAATTCATAAATTCCAATACCCTGGATCAACTTATCCACACCCCAACCAGGGGTAACAATATCCTAGACCTAGTCATTACCAACATGAGTGACCGGTGTTGCACACCTGAAGTCAATGCCTCATTGGTCAGATCTGACCATAAGCTAATCACTCTAGATATCCACATCCCGCCCTCACCCACCATTAAGGAAACCACGCTAAAAAATTTCTCCAAAGCCAACTTCATGCTTCTTAAGACAGAAGTGGTGAACTTCATGACACCCATGCAGATGGACAATACAGTTACAACTGCTAAATCCTACACAAATGCACTCTATAAGCACTTGCACGAGTGCGTGGATCATGCTATTCCAAACAGAACCAAGATGCTATCCCCCAAAAAAAGGAAGCCAATCTGGTGGTCCCCTGCCATAAATTATGGGAGGGTGGCCTAATGGTTAAGGTGTTTGCCTTACAAACACAAGGTACAGGGTTTGAGTCTTACACGGGATAATTGACTAAGCTTAAAGTGACTCACAAGGGCAGTTAGCTTAGTACTAACCTATGAACCTATGAACCAACTCTACAACAGAAGGAAGAAACTGTTGCAAAAGAGTAAAATCGCATGAGTGGAGGAGCTCCCTGGTCAGCCTCAGTAAGAAGCTGATATCCCTTATAAGATCCTTCAAAGCTAGCTACAAAAACAAAATCGCCACTGATTCTAAGGGCAACCACAAAGCATTCTATAGCTATATCAAGAATCTCAATGGCAACACTCAGATCTGCTCTGAGTTACAGCACAACGGCATAAAAATTACAGAACCAGCTGATATTGCCAACATCCTGGCAGATAGGTTCAGTGCTAACTTTACCCCCCTCTCACCCCCTAATGGGCCCATATCTATACAGGAAGAATGCAGAGTACCTGTAATCACATCTATGCAGGTAAAAGCTGCACTCTCTAAAACCAAAAACACAGCATCCATGGGACAACATCCCAGGCTGAGTTTTACATGAACTTCAGAATGAACTGGCTCCCCACCTAAGCACCATGTTCAGTCATAGTCTCATGTCAGTCTTTGTTCCCACTGGATGGTGCACAGCAGCAGTTATCCCACTTTACAAAGGGGGAGCCACCACTGATCCTGGGAACCATCGACCTATTAGCCTGCTGAGCCTGGTCTGCAAGGCTATGGAGCATTGGAACTCATAAACAAAGACATTGGTAACCTCCAAACTCTGGACCCCACCCAGTTCGGGTTTGTGAAAGGCAGATCATGCCTTCTGAACCTGATTGACTTCTTTGAGGCAGTCACCAAAGCTGTAGACTAGGGTAAGGTGGTTCACACAGCCTATCTTGACCTCGCCAAGGCTTTCAACACTATCCCTCATTCTGGAATTATAGCTAAACTCACTAAACTAGGTATAAATCCCTACGTCACAAGATGGGCTGCCAACTGGCTTGCTGACAGAACCCACACTGTAAAGGTTGCAGACTCCAAATCTGACTTCAAACCAGTGACAAGTGGATTACCACAGGGTTCAGTCCTGGGACCTCTCCTGTTTGATATCTACTTCTCTGAAGTACAGGCTAACACAGAAGGCTTCTGGCTAACAAATTTCACAGATGACTGCCAACTAGGAGCCATAGTTGAGTCCCCAAATGATGTGGACATCCTACAGAAGGGCCTCACTGAGACAGATGCCTGGTGTCAGAGGCATGGCCTCAAGCTCAATGCCAAAAAGTGCATTGTCATCCCCTTTGGTAAAAACTCTGTACCCATGAACTACCACATAAACAGTAGTCTACTTAATGCCAAATGTGTGATAAGAGACCTTGGGACCCAGGTGGACAGCAGTCTCTCCTTTGATAATCATATCCCCACAATAATCAGGAAATCCTTCTATGTGGCACACCTCATCAAAAAAAGGGTTCTCATCCAGAAAAAAAGAGGTCATTGTTCCCCTCTTCCCGGCACTCATTAGACCCATTATAGAGTACAACACTCCTTTTGGAATGTACCTCACAAGACATCTGCAGCAGCTGGAAAGGCCACAGAAGTACCTCACAAAGAGGATTACTGGCCTCAAACAGATGCCCTACACTGACCATCTCAAAAAACTCCAGCTTTACTCTGTAGCATATTGCCTACTCCGAGGAGATCTCTGCCTAACATATAAAGCTATGTTAAACCCAGAGCTGTTAGACATGCTACACCTAAAGAAATCACAATCCCTCTGAGCTACATGCTCTAGGGACCTAAATCTTGTCACCACAATAAACAGGACATACTGGAGGGATAGATTCCTGTCCTAGAGACTTCCTATACTCTGGAACAAGCTGCCCATCTATGTCAAGCAAAGTTCCTCATTAGCACTCTTCAAGAAAAATCTTGATGAGTGGATAGGAAATAGGAAATACATCCCGGGGATCACTTCTGTGGCTCTGCTCGACAGGGGCACAGGAAATTAACTTTCTTGGGTGGCGTAAGCCAGGGAACTTTGTTGGCTAGGTAGCTTACTTAGGCCCTTGGGCCAATAGCCTAGTACCTACCTATGAACCTATGAACTGTTTCTCATTTCAAATGAAATTGTATCTATTCTTTTGATTTCTGCTATACTATGGCTGAAATAGGCACAATTTAGGTCAGTCCATTACAGAAAAAATAAATATATTAATACACTGATATATTTATTTATTTATCAATGCATTCATGGTTGATCAGTTTAGTCTCACTATGATAGTGGCATCTTTTTTTAGGGGAGACCCTAGGTGGTATTTTTGCTATGAAAACTGGACAACATGGTGGATCAATAGTTAAAGTTTCCATGTTAATGCTGAGGGGTCCAGCTTTCAGTCCTGGCCTCTAGTTAGTGTATTGGGGAACTTCTACTTTTTTTGACCTGGGATCTTTTATACATGCCTGTGCTACCACTAACTTCAGTTTAACATCTCATCCTATACAGGTTTGTAAGTAAGTACTAAGCAATCAGTCTGCGGACCATTTCAAGCTTAGCCAAAAAAAACATATTCACAATTTCCCTCTAACCTCAGGAAGGACAAGACTTGATAAACCAGGAGAGAATTTTAAGCTTCCTGTCCAGTTGTATAAGTTTACCTTAAAGGTGGAAAGAGCGCTACTCTGCTCTACAAGTTCCAGAGGTGAGACTTACTTTGGGATATGAATCTGTCACAGCGTGTCTTATTTATCTGGTGATGAAGGTTTAGTTCTTTTAAGAGAGTATTTGATGTACCATTAGTTCTGTGAAGGGATAGGAGATAAAATAAGGTTGGATCTTTCATGGCACAAAAGGCTAGACATCTATCTCCACTGAGAAGTCTTTAAGACACTGAGTACAGATAAAAGCCTGTCAGTCTCTCCTGATAACTACGATTTTTGAGGCCACTGATCTTTTTAATTATGAATCTCTGAAGTCTCTCAAATTATGTTATATATTTAGATAAATACATAGCAAGTAGTGAGTTATATTCAGTAATGGGTTTGATAAGATATAAGTAATGGGGGAGCTAAGCTTTCTTTGGATCTAGTGAAGATGCCCTTTGGAATTAGATGGGACAGATAAAAGGCTTTACAAACTACTAGAGACATGATGGTCAAAACAATCTTAGTTTACCCTTACAATACTTTACATCTTTCTGGTCATATTCATCCAAATCCTGGACCACACTGCAATCTACCTTTAACATGTCTAACAGCACAATTGGTATCACAGCACTCTAGCGCTACCACAAAGTATTTATCTTTATTTTCCATTAATAGTCACATTATTCTCAATAAAGTAAGTAAATTTCATACCTGGGTAGCTCAATATTCTCCCAATATAATAAATATATCAAAAACATGGCTTAAACCACTTATCTCAGAGAAAGAATTCCTCCCCCAGGTTACAACATCCTTTGTCTTGACAGAAAGACCGAAAAAGGTGGTGGTGTCGCTATACTATACTCCAAAAATCTCACTCTATCCCCCTTGCCTAACCCTCCTCCTTCATTTCATCCTGCTGAACTCTTAACTGCCAACTGTAAACTCAATGACGATAAAACTTTAACTACTGCTGCAATATATATATATATATATATACCATCAGGTGATAATATACCTATACTAGAACAAATCCTCTCGTGGTTTACTAATAATATAACCAATGAAACCACACTGCAAGGTGATGTAAACATCAATTGGCTATCTGTAATTCCCACCTGACCAAGCTCCAGGATAAACTTATATGGCTTCACAAAGCTTATCTCAACTACCACCCACTATATTAAACCAACAACTCAACATTTATCATGGACTGGATTCTTGTCTCCAGTCCTAACCTCAATCACCACTCTCAATCTCTACCTGATGCTATTAGTGACCACTCTCCCATCTGTGTCCAGAGATTCTCTCCCCACCTTCCTAGGCCACATAAACTTATAGAATGCTGAACACCTTCCAATTTCCATCCAGACTAATTTAATAACATTATTTCATCTGTCAACTGGTCCTTCCTTTCTAATCTACCTCTGGATGAACAATTTAAAGCTATCTTTCTATATACACTCAACTCCCTTGCTCTCCTTAGGTTCATAGGTGTGTGCTAGGCTAATGGCCCTGGAGCCTTTGCAAGCCTAGCCCACAGAAGTGCCCTGGAATCATGCCGCCTGACATTAGTTCCCAGTGCCTCTATCAAATAGAGCCACTGGAGTGATTCCCAGGGTGAACTTTCTATTACCCATCCACTCATCAAGATTTCTCTTGAAGAGGGCCAGTGAGGTGCTCTGCTTGACATGTGTGGGAAGTCTATTCTAGAACATGAGCAGTTTCTGGGTTATGAATGTGTCCTTCCAGCATGTTCTGTTGATTGTGGTAATGAGGTTGAGGTTTCTGGAGACTGTGGTGTGGAGGGATTGGAATTTCTTTAGATGTAGCATTTCTAACAGAGCTGGGTCAGACATGGCTTTGTAAGTCAAGCAGAGATCGCCTCTTAGTAGATGATATGAGACAGAGACTAGCTGGAGTTTTTTGAGTCTGTCCATGTAGGACATGTGTTTAAGGCCTAAGATCCTCTTTGTTCATAGGTAGGTACTAGGCTATCTGCCCAAGGGCATTTATAAGCCTCGCCAGTGTGTGTCGGCTTTTGCCACCCCATTGCTTAATTAACTGATCCTCTGTCAAGCAGAGCTAACGAAGTGATCCCAGGGGTGTATTTTCTGTTACCCATCCACTCGTCAAGGTTTCTCTTGAAGAGTCTTAGTGAGGGGCTCTGCCTAATATAGTTCGGAATTTTGTTCCAAAGCATGGGTAGTCTCTGTGACAGGAATCTATCCCTCCAGCATGTTCTATTTATTGTTGTGGTGAGGTTTAGCTCACTGGAGCACGTGGCTCGCAGTGACTTGGATTTCTTTAGGTGGAGCATGTCCATCAATTCTGAGTTGGACATGGCTTTGTAAGTCAGGCAGAGATCACCTCTGAGTAAGCGACATGCCACTGAGTACAGCTGGAGTTTTTTCAGTTGGGCTGCACTGGACATATGTTTGAGGCCAGTAATCCCCTTGGTGAGGTACTTTTGTGGTCTTTCCAGCTGTTGGAAGTGTCTTGGGAGGTACATCCCAAATTACCACCTATGTGGGAATTCGTGGGTGTTTTGTTTTTCCCAGACTGGATGACTATGCATTTTTTGGCATTTAGCTTGAGGCCATGACTTTGACACCAGGTGTCCATCTCAGTAAGGCCCTTTTGGAGGATGTCCGTGTCAGCAGGAGAGTCAATTATGGCTCCCAGTTTGCAGTCATCGGCGAACTTGGTTAGCCATAGTCCTCCTGTGTTTGCCTATACTTCTGAGAAGTATATGCCGAACAGTAGGGGTCCCAGGAATGAGCCTTGTGGGACACCACTTGTGACTGGTTTAGAGTTGGACCTGAAGCCAGCTATTCTTACCATGTGAGTTCTGTCTGTAAGCCAGTTGGCAACCCATCTCATGACATAGGGGTTTATGTTCAGGCTGGTGAGTTTTTCTGTAATACCCGAGTGGGGAATGGTGTCGAAAGCCTTGGCGAGGTCAAGGTAGGCTGTGTGAACCACCTTTCCCTTGTCTATGGCCTTGGTGACTGTCTCAAAGAAGTCAACCAGGTTTAGTAGGCATGAGCTGCCCTTAACAAAGCCGAACTGGGTCGGGTCAAGTGTTTGGAGGTTCCCAATGTCTTTGTTAATGAGTTCCATGATGATGCGCTCCATAGCCTTGCAGACCAGGCTAGTCAGGCTTATGGAGTGATAGTTACCAGGGTCAGTTGTGGCCCCTCATTTGTCTAGAGGAATAACCATTGCAGTGTGCCATTCTATGGGCACATAGCCTGTGGAGAGGCTGAGGCTGAACAGCGTGTTTAGGTGGTGGGTTAGTTCGTTCTGTAGTTCGTGCAAGACGCAGCCTGGGGCACCATCTGGTCCCATTGACGCTGTATTTTTGGCTTTTGAAAGGGCTGTTTTCACCTGTGTGTCTGTGATTTTTGGGACACTACATTTTTCTGGTATTGTTGTGGGGCCTTTTGGGGGTGAGAGGGGGATGAAGTTTGCACTGAATCTATCTGCCAAGATGTTGGCAATATCAGTAGGTTCAGTATATTTTGTGCTATTTTGCACTAGTTCAGTGCATATCTGCGAGTTGCCACTTAGATTCTTAACATAGCTAAAGAAGGCTTTGTGGTTATCTTTTGAATCCTTGGCTATTTTTCTTTCGAAGTTAGCCGTGGATGATTTCATGAGGGACCTTAGTTTCTTACTGATACTGATCAGCGAGGTCTTTCCTTCTTGGGATTTGCTTTTTTTCTGAACTAGTTTCCTCCTTCTATTGTATATGGCTGGGGTCCACCAAACTGGTTTCTTTCTCTTAGAGGAGTGAGTCTTGGTTTTGCTAGGGATGGCACAATCCATGCATCCTTGTAGGTGCTCATAGAGTGCATTTGTAAAGGTTTCTGCATCTTGGCCAGCATTATCCTTTAGCGTGGGGGCTGTGAAACTTACCACCTCTGTCTTAAGTAAGGTGAAGTTTGCTTTAGAAAAGTTTTTTACTGTGGTTTTCTTAGTTGGGGGTGATGGTGGGGTGTGGACATCCAGAGTGATTAGTTTATGGTCTGATCTAACCAGTGACAGGTTGACCTCTGGTTTGGAACACCTGTCACCCATGTTGGTAATGACCAGGTCCAATATGTTTTCACCTCTGGTAGGGGAGTTTACCAGCTGATCCAGGGTGTTTGAGTTGATGAATTCCAGGAAGCGCTGGGCCTGGGAGTTTGTACTCAAGTAGTTTTCCCAGTGAATGGTAGGGTAATTTAAATTGCCCAGTAGCAGGGTGTTCGGTAAGACCTTCATGTTTTCCATTGTCTCCAGAAAAGGGGAGTGGTGGTCCTGGGTCATGGACGGTGATCTGTAGCAGGCCGCAATTTGCATTGCAGATTTGCCCGATGTTAGTTGCACATGGATGATCTCAAAGGTATCATGTTGTGCCACTAATCTGGAGGTGTAGGTATCCTTGATGAATATGGATACACCCCCTCCTTTTGTGTTTCGGTCCATGTTCTGTGGCCAAAACATGTGGTATGAGTTGTAGCCCGGTAGTGCTGGGGTGCTCTCTGGAGCCTTGAACCATGTTTCAGTTACTGCACAGATGTCGACGTTCTCCATACTGAGGAGTGTTTCGAGCGCGTGCATTTTGAGATTTAAACTCCTGGAGTTGAGTAGCATAACCCTCAGTTTTTTGTTAATTGTGCTGTTTATGTAGGTGGGTTTGACTTTTGAGCCTTGCCTAAAAAAGGCACTATGGGGGCAGCAAGAGCCTTGGCCAGTATTCGAAAGCCTAGGGGTGACAGATGCAAGCTGTCTCTTGTGAAGCAACACGGCTTGTCGAGCATGTTGTCCCAGGCTGACAGACACTGGATTCCCTTTGAATGACACCAGAAGCTTAGACAGTTGTTGAAATTGATAATTTTTTCTTTATACTGAGGTATCATTCTTGGTGAGGGCAGGATGCTACTCAGGGTCAGGGTCATACCAGCCTGGGCTGCATGATCAGAGAGCTCTTCCATGTCTCTTTTCATGTAGTCCAAGGAGGTACGTCTCAGGTCATTCACACCAACATGAACAATGACAGAGTCATATTTGTACTTGTTCTGGAGTGACCTGAGTGCTTGTGTTATGTGGTGGATTCTGGCTCCCAACAGGCAGCTAACAGTACCCTTCTGCTTGTCTAGCCTATTGAGTGGGACGTCAGTGTGCCTCACTATAGAGTCACCTATTACTAGTGCGTTAGGTATGTTATTTCGCCTTAAGGGCTGTGATTCTGCGGCACACTGATTTTGCTTTTTATGTGTTGTCTGGTTTGTGACAGGAGGTGCAAATTGTTTGGGTGTCTGCTTTTGGAGGTCTCTGATGCTTTGCAGGTTTTTATTTAGACCCTCCGAATATGATTTTGTGTATTTATGTATATTTTTTGCCAATGCTGTTTTAGTAGATTTGTGTGTGGCTGGAGGTGTGGTGCAAGTGTTAACCTTCTCCTCTTGACTGTCTGCTCCAGTCTTGTGTGGAGACAGCTTAGCTTCCAGTTTGGCTCTATAATTGCATCTCTCGCATATGTTAGTATTTTGTTGTAGGAGGAGAGGGTTGTCTGTGTACATGAGGCAGTTGTAACATTGCCTCAGGATACCCATATTCACCAGCTAGACTGGAGAGTACATCTGAAATTGCCCTTTGGTCATGACTGAATAGTAGGGTGAGCTGCTAAGTCGCTTGGTTGGTGAGGGGTGAATAAAGAGCCTTGCCCTATTGGGCAATCAGTGTCAGGGTATATTAGTGCTTGCTATTAGGTCTGAGCAAGTGCTGGGCTGTAGGATGCTTTTTGAGTGCTTAGGTTGAGAGTTAGACTACTTTCAAGGGAAAAACTGAAGAGGAGACTTAGTGGAGCCGGGAATAATTTAACCGTAGCTAACCAGTGCTGCCCAGTGTGCAGAACCGTGCAAACACATTTTTTATAGTAGGGAAATGAAAAAGATAGAAATTAGCCCAAAATGGCCAATAAATGACTAAATTCTGGCCTGAAGCCATTCCTCCAGGGACAGATAGGTTGCTCAAAGCTCGCCTCTCTCACAGGTGAACAGAGAAACTTCCTTCTATCCAAGTAAGGTATGGGCTACTCAGAAACTAGTGTCACACCCCTGAATTCAGCACTAGCCTGAAAACTGGACTATACTAGCTTAGAAGGGCGGGAAACAAGGAATGTTATTGTTTTTTTTTTTAAAAGATAAGGCAATAACAGTAAAAAAATACACTTAAACAGCTTTAAATGACTACAAACGATCAGAAAATGCTATTGAACTTTAGTGTGTAGCCTACGACAGTTAAAGAAATTATTTAAACAAAAAACAATGTTTTAAAAGTGCAGGCAGTCAAATAAGTACAATATGTGAAAAAAAACAAGCTTTTAAATCATAATAAATGCTGGAAAATCTGTGTTTAGGCAGAAAACAGTTAAGTACAGCAAGAAAGTACAGAAAACTGATACTGGCACTGAAACTGGTACTTTTGTGGCATCTCCAGCTGTTCCAGATGTCTAGTGAGGTACATGCCAAATGGGGCATTATACTTGATGATTGGTCTAATGAGGAAAGATTAGAGAGAGGTGATGACCTCTTTCTTCCTGGATGCAAAACCCTTGGTAATGAGATGTGCCACATAGAAGGACTTTCTGACCACAGTGGCAATGTGGTGGTCAAAGGAGAGGTTGCTGTCAAGCCTGTGTCCCCAGATCTCTTATAATGGCTTCAGTGTTCAGTGGGCTCCCATCGATGTGGTAATTAGTGGGAACTGAGTTTTTCACAAGGGGGTGACGGCGCATTTTTTGGCATTAAGCTTAAGGCCATGGTTTTGACATCAGTCATTGGTCTCAGTGAGGCCTTTCTGTAGGATGTCTGCATTATTTGGGGGAGTTAATAATGGCTCCCAGCTTGCAGTCATCTGCAAACTTGATCAGTCAGATTCCCTCCATATTGGCCTGGACTTTTGAGAAGTAGATGCCAAACAGGAGAGGACCCAGGACCGATCCATGTGGGACTCCACTCGTGACCGGTTGGCAGTCTGACATGGAGTCCGCTACTTTCACACTATGGGTTCTGTCTGTGAGCCAGTTTGCAACCCACCTAATGATATAGGGGTTGATGCCTAGTTTAGTGAGCTTATCAAGTATTCCTGAGTGAGGAATGGTAACAAAGACCTTGGCCAGATCAAGGTAGGCTGCATGAACTGCCTTACCTGCATCCATAGCTCTGGTGACTGACTCAAAGAAGTCAACCAGATTGAGCAGGCATGATCTACCTTTCACAAAACCAAATTGCGTGAGATCTACAGTTTGGAAATTCCCTATATCCTTGTTAATTAGGTCCATGATGATGCGCTCCATAGCCTTACATATCAGACTCATCAGGCTAATGGGGCAATAATTTTCAGGGTCTGTAGTCGCTCCCCCTTTATGGAGGGGGATGGCTGTAGCTGTGTGCCATTCTGTAGGGACAAAGCCTGAGGTGAGGTTGTGGGTGAATAGGGCACACAGATGTGGTGCCAGTTCACTTTGTAATTCATGTAGAGCACAGCCAGGGATATTGTTGGGTCCCATGAAAGCTGTATTCTTTGCCTTGGACAATGCAGCTTTAACCTGTGCTGCAGTAATGCTGGGTGCCTGGCATTCTTCTGGTATTGAGATTGTTCCTTTAGGGGGGAGAGAGGGGTAAAGTTGTCACTGAATCTGTCAGCCAGCATGTTGGCAATATCTGTTGGCTCAGTATAGGAGGTACCATTGTGCAGTAACTCAGAGAAAATCTGGGTATTGCTGTGGAGATTCTTGATATAACTATAAACGGCTTTGTGGTAGTTTTTAGTGCCTGCTGTAATTCTGCTTTCATAGTTGGCTTTGGAAGTTCTGATAAGGGATCTCAACTTTTTGTTGAGGCTAATAAGGGAATTTTTCCAGTCTTGGGACTTTTTCTGCAACAGTTTCTTCCTTCTGTTGTAGAGTTTATTAATGGCAGTGGACCACCAAATTAGCTTCCTTTTTTTGAGGAGAGCGTCTTGGTTCTGTCAGGTATGGCTAGTTCCATGGATTTATGTACATGTTCATACAGTGCACTGGTGTATGATTTGGCAGTCATGTTTCTATTGAATTTAGAAGGGATGGTAGAATCCACAGTTCCCTTAGAACAAAAAGAGTCAAATCCCGATGCTCCCCCTGGCTTATCCAGCCTACATCTTCCCTAATACAAAAAAGAGATAATGCCTGGAAGCTCTGGACTAGGACTAAACTGCCCACTCACTACCAAACATATAAGGAACTACATAACCTCACGAAAAAACAACTCAACATAGACAAAATAAATTCTATAATGGAGCCCAGACTATGCACAATAGAAATCTCAAATAATTTTGGAAGAGTATCTATCAAACTTACACCCTGGAAACCCCTCTTCTCTTAACCCCTGCCCTAATAATACTCCACAAGAAACTGCTTCCATTTTTAACTCTTACTTCATTGATACAGTTAGTAAACTTATGCAGACCTCAAACTCCACTGAACCCTCCAATTCTACCATCCCTTCTAAACTCAATAATCCATTCACACTAAGACCAGTTCCTTCAAACTACATTAAAAATCTTCTCCTCAAACCTTGTTCCACATCAGCAGATAACCTACCCTCACTCTTCCTTAAAGCTGTGGCTTATTCCATAGCCTATCCCATTTCAATCCTCATAAACCATCAATATGTAAATCCACAGTCCCCTCTGTGTGGAAACAATTCTATAAAATACCCCTCCACAAAAGTGGAAACAAACTGTCTCCTCTATCAAAAATTCTTGAAAAATGTGTTCATAAACAAATCTTAGACTATCTCATCCAAGAAAATGTATTCTCACCTATACAACATGGCTTCTGTCCTCACAGCCCTCATTTCCTTCACATGCTCTATCTCCATGGCCAGAGACACTAACAAGCTGGTCTTCTGCCTCTTTCTAGATCTCTTTAAAGCTTTTGACACTGTCTCTCACCCTATTCTTCTTTTTAAACTCTCTCACCTCAGTCTTTTTTTAAACAATTTTATTGATTTTAAAGAAATAAATATAAACAATTACATGTTCTTTTAACATAAAGATATTTACAATTCAAAAAGTATTCACATAAGCATTCACATGACAATGTTTAACAAATAAAGTGAAATTACTAAAACTATGTACAAAGACATCCACTGAATATCATTAAGTTGCCTGGTATTTGATTATTCCATATATATAACACGTAGAGAGGTTGAATTTGATTTATATGATATCACTGTCAATCTATTTTCAACAAATTCTGTAGATTAACTCATATATGATAGTTGTAAGTGTTTCTAGATGTTCTAGATGTCATAGTTGCACTCTGCAATTGACAAACTTCCATTAGAATTTTCTTAAAATCGTTATAGGAAGGAGGGAATTTAGATATCCAGTTTCTTGTTATAGTTTTCCTGGTTCCTGCCATTATTGCCCAAAGTAAGGAATGTTTAACTTTTTTTTTACACAACCAGGTATGGGTGTAATGAAGAGTACTAATGATTTGGTCAAAATAAAATTATCTGTGAATATTGCTTGTAGGAGTTCTTTAGTGTTTTTCCAAAATACACTTAAAGCAGGACAGTCATAAAACATATGGTTCCAGTCAATTTTTGTGTTAGACTTACATCTGTTGCAAATATTTAGTTTACCATTAATGTTGTTCATTAGTTGAGGAGTGTAGAAGGATCTATATAAAAATCTCCAGGAATATATTTTCCATTTAAGTGAAAGTTTTGTTTTCCCTGCAGATTCTAATATATTTGTTTTATCTAGATCCCTTGGAAGTGTGTTATTAACTGTGTAAAAATGGTTCCAGAAATTAGCAGGACAACAATATGTTTCTTCTCTGATAAGTCTGTATATAAATGCCATGTTGTCTAAATAAGTTTGTTTATGTTGAATAACTAAATTAAAGAAATCTAGCAGTATACTAGTGACCTGTTTATTAGCAGAAGTGATTGGGTTAATCTTATTTTGTAAGAATAGTCTGAGGGATTGTATGTTAAGCCATAGGGAGTTGTCTAGCTGATATTCACTTATTATCTGTTCTACATCTTTCACCCTATCATCTGTAATAAGTTGAAACCAATAAAAAAGACCTTTTTGTTTAAGCAAGGTAATTTTATCTACATCTGAGGATTGTAAGGATTCTTCAGTAAAGGCTATCGGGAAAATTGTAAGAAAAAGTTCCTTGTACTTAGTGTGTTTAAATATAAAGTTTCTAAAATGTATTCGTATGTTGTGTAAATAGCTAAATGAATGTTTGGATATGCTGTGTAACATGAAGTAATCTTTAAGTATCCATAACATTGGGTTATTTATTAATTCTAATTTGTATGGCTGTGGTTTCGATATTAATAGCATAGTTGAGGATTCCCAGAATATTTTCCATTTGGCCTGATATGGTGTATCTAAAAGTTGTGCTATGGACCTAATAATAGCTGCATTAGAATAAAGGTTCAAATCAGGAAAGGCTATGCCCCCTTTGTTCCAACTATGAAGGTGATGTTTGAGTGCTATTCTAGGTTTCCTGGGAAACCAAAAAAACTTTAACAGCAAAGAATTGATCTTATTAATGAAAACTTTACTGGGAAATATTAAAATAGATTATATAATATAGAGAATTTTAGGAAGGATTATCATTTTAATGATAGTTAACATTTCCTCAGTTGTAAATATAATTGTATTCCATTTTAATAAAGTTTGAATATTTACATAACATCTATTATAATTTAGTTTTGTGATTAACTTAATATCTTTAGCAAGAATGATGCCTAAATATGTAATTTGATCCATGATGTATTTGTTAGTGTCCTTGTTAATGTTTCTCTTATTATTGTTTAAATAGATAGGTAGGATCTTAGTTTTATTATCATTGAATGTCAGTCCAGATATAAATTGAAATGTGTTAACAGCTTCAAATAAGGCTGTTATGGAAGACTTATCTCATTTAGTAGTGATGAGCACATCATCAGCAAATAACTGAATTTTAGAAGTTATTTTGTCACTAATTTCCAAACATTCTATGTTTTTATTTCCTCGTATATCGTTAGTCCATGGTTCCATTATGAGAGTAAACAATAAGGGAGATAAGGAACAGCCTTGTTTTGTTCTTTTAGTGATAGGTATTTGAGTCGATGTGTATGATCCAATTTTGATATAAGCCAGAGTGCCTTTATAAAGATGTAAATGTAATAGTAAATTAATAAAATTATCTGAAACGTTTAAACATTGTAATAATGTGAATAAATAATCCCAATGTATTGAATCAAATGCTGAGTTAATGTCAAGACTAACCAGAAACAAGTTTTTTTTCTTTTTGTGTGAATAATCAATTAAACTAAGAGACCGTTTGATGTTATCATATGTACTTCTATTAGTTACAAAACCTGTTTGGTCATCATTAATTAACTGGGGTAAGATTTTTTTTAGTCTATCAGCATAGATGTTCATAAACATTTTGTAATCAATATTTAAAAGAGTTATGGGCCTATATGACATACATAATTTAGGGTCCTTACTAGATTTAAGAATGTGCGAAATAAAAGTATATTTCCAGGATGGGGGCAAAATAATGTCATTCTAGGCTTTATGGAATACATTATGTAGTAAAGAAATAGCTGTTTTAGGCATGATTTTATACAATTCAGGTATGATGCCATCATTGCCTGGTGCTTTGTTCTGTTTAAGTTTGTTAATTTGAGTTTATATGTTCGGTAAAGATATCTGTTTATCTACGATTTCTGACTCAGTGTGACATACAGTTTTTTTTAATGTATTGTTTTATCTTATCAAATGGTTGAATGATCTGAGATGTTTGATTTATCGTGTGAAAATGATGTCTAAATTCATCAGTTATGTCATGTATATTATAAACCTTTTTCTTTTTTCTAGACGAGTATAGTTCTTTAATATGATTACGTTTGTTGATTCTTTTTGTTTTATTTACAAGGTTAGTTAAATGTTTCGGGTTTATTGAATAGGCTAGGAATTTAAATTTCTCTAAGGAAATCATAGTCTTATGATGTAAGATTGCACTATATTCTTCCTTAGTTTTATTTATTTCATCTCTAATATTCTTAGATGCGAACTTGTCATTAATTTTAAGATGTAATATATATAATTTGTCTTGTATTTTTTTTAAGTCTTCGTCCCAGGACTTCCTTTTGTTATAATACCATTTATTTATTTGTCCATATAAGTAAGCTTTTAATGCGTCCCATACATAAATGTCATGAGAGTTGGATGTTTGATTGAATTTTATAAAATTTTGTGTTTCTTCTTCAAATGAAATTCTTTTAATTGAGTTATATATGCAGGTATTCTTCTTATATGAGTCATTGGGATGTCATTTAAATAAAGCTCAAATATAATTATATTATGATCTGAAACAGGGCACGACACAATCTTGGTGTTTTTTAAATCATTTATTATTTGTGTGGATATGATTACCCTATCTATTCTAGAGTATGATTTGAATCTATTAGAATAGAATGTAAATTGAGGTGAGCTCAGATCTGTGTAGTCATGATTATCTTTTAGATGATATGTATCCATGAATTGTATTAGTTGTTTAACTTGTGAGGATATTTTCCTTTTTCCTGAAGTGCTAGAGTCCTTTTCATTTAAAACACAGTTAAAATCCCCTTCCATAATAATATTACCCTCAGACTGAGATACAATTTGGTTCAGTTGTTGTTTAATAGTGCTGGTTCCAATACCCGGTAACCAATAATTGTTTACTAAAGTGAAAATGTTTGTATTTATTTTAATTGTCACCAAGCACAACATCCCTTTATCGTCTTGACAAGATTTAATAATTCTAGGTAAAGGGCGAGTTTTATTTATCTTGATAAGATTTAATAATTCTAGGTAACGGGAGAGTTTTATTTATCTTGATAAGATTTAATAATTCTAGGTAACGGGCGAGTTTTATTCCAGAGAATTGCTCCTCCTCTTCTCTTTTTAGAAAGTTCTGAGCTGGCAATGACTATATATTTATTAATATTTAAAAAGTTGATATCTTCTTTTAAAAGATGTGCTTCTTATAGAAATATTATGTTTGGTTTGTGTATATTTAAGTATTTAAATAAACTTCCTCTTTTTATAGGGTTATTCAGACCATTTATGTTGATTGATAAACCTTTTAGTGAAGTTATAATATCTCTATAAATGAGTAAGAAATTCTTGTGATTTGTGTGTTATCTTGATTATGTTTTATATAATCCTCTCCAAAATATCTGTTATGTAAATTATAGTCTTTGTCTGTTACCGTATGATATACTGTATGTGTTATACAATTCTTGCAACTTATAATTATATGCATTTGAATTAAGATGGATGTCAGGAAGAACTTATTAAGAAAGTTGAATGTAGTATAAATGTGATAAAAAATGGGATAGCTACCCACCTGGAGTTATAAACTTCTTGTCCCAGTGACATCTGTCACTCAGATCAAACCCGTACTTAGCAGCAGCCAAAAACAGTCACCACTGTATATAAATGTGAGACAGGTAAAATAATAACTCTATATATATTTACATATTCATTAAAACAAGTTGAACAGATCTGTAATGAGTGCAACTCATCTGATATTACTTATAACAAAATGTCATTTGGAATAAACCTCTAACTGTAGCAACTAAACATAACCATCACTATATATGAATGTTAAACATACAAAATATTAACTCTATATATGATTGCATATTCGTTAACACAGGTAAGGCATAGTTATAATCAGTGTAACTCATCAAGTATTGCTTAAACCAGTTCGTCATTCAGAACTGACCTTTAAACAACAGCAACAGAACATATCTTCTTTGCATATAAAAATTAAAACAGATTAAATAATAACTTCATATGTGATTATATGTACCTTAAAACTGGTCTGAAATCTGAAAGCAGCATTCTGATATAGAAGCCTGTCAATTGAAGTTACTACTAGCCATTTAACACATATGCTATATGTTGGTGTAATATTTAAAACAAATCAATATGAGTATCATTAGAGTGAAAGGTCAGGTGACACCTTAAGCAATTGTAATAGAAAATGCCATCGTGCATTAAGTGAGCTTATTTTAACCCATATTATTTTCTATCTAGCTATCAGCCTGTGAATGGAAAATCAATTGTAATAAGTAATAAGATTAGTTTATCCTGTTAAGTAAGGCACAACAATATAAATAACATGGGATACATTAATTAAAAAAAATGCACACTTACTTTTCCCTTTTTTTCCTTCCCCTTCAGCTTACCATAAACATAAATAAAAATAAGATAATTGAAGATTTCTTTCTAGAGAATCAAACTGAGTCCAAATGTTGTAATCAGCAAGTTTAAAATACATTTTTTTAAAGTAAATACAACCTTTTGCAGCGTTTCTGATGCTTTTTCAATGAAATTACATGTACTGACTTTCTGGTTGAGCAGGTCGACTAGCTCTGACATCATCAAAATGTGCCACGATGTCATGGAGTTCATTCGAGACTGCAGAGAAGGTAGATCATGAAGAAATAAACTCGTGGACATCAAGCTCGAGCTTCACAAAGTCTCTGGAAGATGTTTTGAGTGAAAAAAACGCCAAAAATAACAAGTATGTAACTGTATTTAAAATGTATAGGGAAAGATCATATGAGTAACATCTGCAAGCTTCCCATAGCCTGCTCACACATGGACAGCTAGTTTGAACTGTCCTTTACAAATAAACGGCATCACAGAACTCCAAATGTAGCAGAAAGTATTTTAAATAAATCGCATAGCCTTATTAATCCATTTTAT
The DNA here is from genome assembly GCF_019279795.1 of Protopterus annectens. NCBI lineage: Eukaryota > Metazoa > Chordata > Ceratodontiformes > Protopteridae > Protopterus > Protopterus annectens. The sequence continues at coordinate 1,734,107,004 of NC_056729.1, read as the reverse complement.
ATTCACATGACAGAAAAAAAAGTGTATTTAAAACTGTAAAGGACTTCACTTATGAATCATATAAAAATGTTAAGAGATTGTCAAATCATATTATCCCCATATGAATTTAACATATATACACATTTTAAATTAATTTTTAGGGTATAAACTATAAAATAAAAAAACTGCGGTGGTGGTGCTACGGTAGCATTGTCACCTCACAGTAAGACATTGTCCTGTTCAATTCTAAGCTAGAGTGTCTTCTGTGTGGAGACATGCGTAAATGGGCGTACCTTCGTTGAAGGTTGTGCGTCAGGGCTGGCAACTCGGCACGTAAAAATCTACTGCCAGTCATTAGCGGACCGGAGTTCCACTGTGGCGATCCCTAACCGGGAAAAGCCAAAAGACCCAACAATCTATAAAATAAAAAATAAGACAGTGCTCAGTATGAATTACAGAGAATGATAATTGAATGTGTGGTGAGCTCTTATTTACTACTAACTATGTAGGTTTAATTGATCTGACTGTAAACAGCTTAAAAAAAAACATTAGAGATTATAAAGGGAATCTAGAATGTTTATATATGGGAAGTACATATTTTACTGTCACAATGGCACCATTTGTTTACCCTTCACTCTCAAGATAGCTTTGTAACAATACCCATAACTATATATTTACCATTAGTATACACTTTTACCTCAGTATCGTAAAATGAAATTATGAAATTATGAAATTATGTGTATATTTAAGGTCATGTGTGAGTGGCATGGAAAAAGGAAAAAACAGGCTTACCTTGTAAGTGAAAAAATTAACATATAATTAACACAGTGACAGTGTTTCCAGAAACATAACAAACCGCAAACATAGAGTTTGGGAGGGTGGCCTAATGGTTGAGGTGTTTGCCTTACAAACACAAGGTGCAGGGTTTGAGTCTCACAAGGGATAATTGTCTAGGCTTAAAATGGCTCACAAGGGCAGTTAGCCTAGTACTAATCTATGAAAGATTCTATGAAAGATATTTAAGTCACTTGTTTCTTAGTCTTTTTTGTTTCTCAAGTCTTCGAAGTGGGATTAGAAGCCATTCTCTTAAGCGTGGGATTAGCCCATTCCATCTCTTTTATTTTTTCCAAGATCTTATGGACTTTTACATAGTTCAGAGCTGATTCTAAGTCTTCAAACATTTTAGGACCTTCCGATAAAAATATCTTCAGCCGAGGGAACAAAGGTGTTCTTTCACCTGTGCTTTCTTCAATTCTTTTATCAAAGGTAAGAATATTTTCCTTTGCTATAACTGCTGATGAATAATCATTGTCAAAATGTTTCGTAGCTTCATTTAATTTAATTGGTGACTTGGACCAGGCAGTTTTTAAGACTAATTCCTTGTCTGAGGATGAGAGGAATTTGACAATGATAGATGTAGGTTCCTTTTTGTTAGCAGTATTCACTGTGGCAAGGGAACGATGTGCCCTCTCAATACCAAAAGACATGGCTTCAGTAAGATCAGGAGTCTTAGGTAACCAGGTATTGAGAAAGTTAGTCATGTTGTTCTCTTCTGTGCCTTCTGGTAGTCCAAATATTCTTAGGTTGTTGCATCTGGATCTGTTTTCTGGATCATCTAACTTATTTTGTAGAGAAGTATTTTGTTTGAGTAAGAATTCCACATTGTTTTCATTTTCAATAATTCTCCCATCCATATGAGAGATTCTTCAATACCTGTTATCTGTGATTTTTGTTGTAACAAGTCTTGGTGAAGTAAATCCATTTGTTTGGTAGTTTTCTCCTTGAAATTATATATTTTTATATCCAGCTTATCGATTTTTGTAGTAAGATCCTGTATATTTGTTATCAAAGTCTGAATCTCTCTTTTGAGGCTGGAATCTTGGTTGCTGGATTTAGTGAAGCTCATAATGAATTCTTTCAGATGAGGAGAAATTATCCAGGAATAATTTGACAAGAAAATCTGCCTTTTTTTGTGTTTTAACTAGATATTATTGTAGATGAAGTTAAGTTCTTTCAAATCATATATAAAGGTATTTTCACTTTTTAGTTTTAAGGCAAAATTCCTGTCAGAATAATATTTTTTAGTGGAGCTGTTGAAATCTGCTGCTACTCAGAGCCCATCTTGGCCACGCCCCATCACCTCAGTCTTTTGACTGCTAATATTTCCCGGTTTCAAGCTAACTATCCAACCAACAACATGCTGTTAAATGGCTCTCCTCACTTCCCCCCTTCCTCCCTATGAAGATGGGAGTCCTTCAAGTATCAATACTTGGTCCCTTACTTTTTCAACATTTTCATAAATCACCTTTACACCTCCTGCCCACAGTCATCCCTAATATAGTATGCAGATGACTCCACAGTCATCACCACTTCAGATACCCTCTCTGATCTACATACCCTTACACAAAAATCATTCAACCTTACTGAAACATGGCTCTCCAATAACTAACTCATACTAAACCCCAAAAAGACTAAACTTCTACTTTTCCTCTCAAATCACTGTTCCACTACAATTCTACATTCACTATTACATCCCTTATATTACAAACCACTCTCCCATACTCATTAAGGTCGAAAGCGTTCTAAGCTTTTCAGTGCCATTATAGATGACCAACTTAAATTTGACCTTCACGTGTTCCACTGTATCAAGAAAAAACATCAAAAATTAAGCTTTTACTGTATAGAAATAAAAAAGTTCCTAAAATACGAGTCACGGCTGTTACTTGCCCATGCTTACCTCCTCCCTAACCTCTTCTGTAGTTCACAAATCTTAACTAACTTACAGTCCAATCTCCTCATTAAACTTGAAACTACCTATAATAAAGTAGCTAGATTTGCGTCAAACAAGCCATCTAAATCTCATCACTGTCTTGCTCTCAAAATGTTAGTAAAATATAAACAGCTACGAAACCTAGCCAAAAAAATCCTACTACAACCACCTACAAATAAACCATACAAAAAACCCCAAACAATTCTGGAACTCTATAAACACCCTCCTCAAGCCAGTTACCACAAAAAACCCTTGTCCCAACACTAGCAAAACTGACCAAGAAATTGCCAATATTTTCAATACCTTCTTCACCTCCTCCATTGCTGAGCTGACCAAAACCTTCCCAAATAACATCCTCCTACCCACCTCCTCCCAAGCTTGCACCCCACCCCCCTCTCCCCCTAACTTTGAACTTAAACCAATATCCACCAACCTCATAAAGAAATGTCTCTATAAACTAAAACCTTACACCAATGCTCCAGGCAACATTCCCTCCTCCTTCTTAAAAATTGCCTCTGACAGTACTGCTCTCCCTATCAGCATCCTGATCAATAGATCACTTCTTGAATCATATGTACCAAAACTTTGGTGTTCTGCCTTTATCCTTCCTCTCCACAGAGGTGGAAAAAACTACATCTTCTCTAACTTCCGCCCCATTGCCATCCTCTCTCCCATCTCTAAACTTCTCGAAAAATGCATTCACATACAACTCATGCCATTCCTAACTGAACATCAACTTCTATCTCCTACCCAACACGGCTTCCGCCCATGACACAATACCAATACAGCCCTCCTCTCCTTCCCACACTCTATCAATTCAGCTAGAGAATCTGGTTACTTAGCTTCATCTGTTCTATTAGATCTATCTAAAGCCTTTGATACCATCTCTCATACCCATCTACTTAACCATCTATCTAACCTTAACATCTCCACAAAAACTCTTTCCTGGTTCTCCAGCTATCTTTCTGACAGGTCCCAAGCAGTGAAATGGGGCCAATCCTCTTCCTCCTTCCTTCCAACACCCACAGGAGTTCCCCAATGTTCCATTCTTGGCCCTCTGCTATTTAACATCTTTATTAATGATTTTCACAAAGCCATTCCTAACACCAAAATTGTCCAATATGCAGATGACTCCACTCTCATCTGCCATACCTCCAACCAAACTGAACTCAAATCTCTAACTCAATCTGCCTTCTCATCCACTGAAAATGGATGCACAATAACCACCTCTCACTAAATGCTAACAAAACTAAAATTCTCCTTTTCACTCCCTCCAAATCTACCCACATTGACAAACACTCATTTCAAATTACCAGCCTCAACAACTCTGTCATTGATATTGTTCCCTCCACCAAACTGTTGAGGGTCACCATTGATGAACACCTAAAATTTAATACCCATATCCAACTCAACATCAAGAAAACCCACATGAAACTCGGCCTTCTCTGCAGAAAAAATCACTTCCTCTCTCCCTCTACTAGACTGACCCTGGCCACAACTTATCTTCTCCCATCTCTCCTTTATGGTGCTCCTCTGCTTACTAACCTATCTTCCACCCTTACCTCCAAGCTAGAAGTATGCTACAACAAAATCTCCAGGTTTGCCACAAATGCAAAAGCCTCCTCCCACCACTGCTCCTCCCTACTAACCATAAACTGGCTTGAACTCCCCAATCAACTAGACTTCCTTCAAATTGTCTTAGCCCACAAATTACTTTTTCAACCCAACAGCTGTCCGGCTTTATCCAATATCCTCCAACCTTACAGCCCCCGAAGACCCCTTAGATCCACTCACCAAAACCGGCTTTATCCAATATCCTCCAACCTTACAGCCCCCCAAGACCCCTTAGATCCACTCACCAAAACCTCATTACCGTCCACAAACCAAAGCGTCCTGCTGGTCAGCTTCTACTATCCTTCATCCTAGCTAAAAAATGGAACGCCCTGCCCTCCACCCTGAGAACTTGTGACAACCTAAATACCTTCAAATGTCTACTTCACTCCTACCTGCTTCTTCACAGAAAATGTAACTGCACTCCACACCCCATACCTCCCAAACTCCCCCCTTCCTTCTCTCCTGGCTAAACTCATTACCTTTCAAACTACTGACTTATACTCCGACTACAACTCATAAGCTATCTCCTCCCAACATATCACTCTTTGACTCTAATTTCAGTCTTTTCATAGCTACTTAATCTTCTTAGCTACCAAGTATTAGACTCTTCTTCTATCCACTTCCCTTCCTGGTAAAAGAACTTGTTTACAACTCCATACTGAATGCTATGTAAAAGAATCTTTCGTGTGATATCTCAGTTTGATACACAACTTAGCAATGTAAAATATTTCTATATGTTTATGCAACTTGTTTTGCAGTGTAAAATAATTTCTTTCGTGTGCTATTTCAATATGATATGTAACTTATCAATGTGAAGAATTTCTGTATGTTTATGTAACTTGCAAATCTTCACAACTTAAAAAAATTTATAGGGTTTTTTTAGGTTTAACTGGGCCCGCCCAAGGGCTTTAAACCCGATATTAGGGCCCCCACCCCCTTTAGTTTTAAAAAAAGTTCATTTTTTTGGGGTTTTTAACAGGCCCAATTCCCGGGGATTTAACCCCCCCCATTTAAAATTTTTATCCTGTTAAGTAAGGCACAACAATATAAATAACATGGGATACATTAATTAAAAAAAAAAAAAGAAATGCACACTTACTTTTCCCTTTTTTTCCTTCCCCTTCAGCTTACCATAAACATAAATAAAAATAAGATAATTGAAGATTTCTTTCTAGAGAATCAAACTGAGTCCAAATGGTGTAATCAGCAAGTTTAAAATACATTTTTTTAAAGTAAATACAACCTTTTGCAGCATTTCTGATGCTTTTTCAATGAAATTACATGTACTGACTTTCTGGTTGAGCAGGTCGACTTGCTCTGACATCATCAAAATGTGTCGCGATGTCGTGGAGTTCATTCGAGAATGCAGAGAAGGTAGATCATGAAGAAATAAACTTGTGGACATCAAGCACGAGCTTCACAAAGTCTCTGGAAGATGTTTTGAGTGAAAAAAAAATGCCAAAAATAACAAGTATGTAACTGTATTTAAAATGTATAGGGAAAGATCAAATGAGTAACATCTGCAAGCTTCCCATAGCCTGCTCACACATGCACAGCTAGTTTGAACTGTCCTTTACAAATAAACGGCACTACAGAACTCCAAATGTAGCAGAAAGTATTTTAAATAAATTGCATAGCCTTATTAATCCATTTTATATTCACATGACAGAAAAAAAAAGTGTATTTAAAACTGTAAAGGACTTCACTTATGAATCATATAAAAATGTTAAGAGATTGTCAAATCATATTATCCCCATATGAATTTAACATATATACAAGTTTTAAATTAATTTTTAGGGTATAAACTATAAAATAAAAGAACTGCAGTGGTGGTGCTACGGTAGCATTGTCACCTCACAGTAAGACATTGTCCCGTTCGATTCTCAGCTAGAACGTCTTCTGTCTGTAGACTTGCGTAAATGGGCGTACCTTGAAGGTTGTGCGTCAGGGCAGGCAACTCGGCACGTACAAATCTACTGCCAGTCATTAGCGGACCGGAGTTCCGCTGTGGCGACCCCTAACCGGGAAAAGCCAAAAGACCCAACAAACTATAAAATAAACAAAAAACAGTGTTCAGTATGAATTACAGAGAATGACAATTGAATGTGTGGTGAACTCTTATTTACTACTAACTATGTAGGTTTAATTGATCTGACTGTAAACAGTTTAAAAAAAACATTAGAGATTATAAAGGGAATCTAGAATGTTTATATATGGGAAGTACTTATTTTACTGTCACAGTGGCACCATTTGTTTACCCTTCACTCTCAAGATATCTTTGTAACAATACCCATAACTATATATTTACCATTAGTATACACTTTTACCTCAGTATACGTAAAAATGAAATTATGAAATTATGTGTATATTTAAGGTCATGTGTGAGTGGCATGGAAAAAGGAAAAAACAGGCTTACCTTGTAAGTGAAAAAATTAACATATAATTAACACAGTGACAGTGTTTCCAGAAACATAACAAACCGCAAACATAGAGTTTGGGAGGGTGGCCTAATGGTTGAGGTGTTTGCCTTACAAACACAAGGTGCAGGGTTTGAGTCTCACAAGGGATAATTGTCTAGGCTTAAAATGGCTCACAAGGGCAGTTAGCCTAGTACTAATCTATGAAAGATTCTATGAAAGATATTTAAGTCACTTGTTTCTTAGTCTTTTTTGTTTCTCCGAAGTCTTCCAAGTGGGATTAGAAGCCATTCTCTTAAGCGTGGGATTAGCCCATTCCATCTCTTTTATTTTTTCCAAGATCTTATGGACTTTTACATAGTTCAGAGCTGATTCTAAGTCTTCAAACATTTTAGGACCTTCCGATAAAAATATCTTCAGCTTCGCAGGGAACAAAAGGTGTTCTTTCACCTGTGCTTTCTTCAATTCTTTTATCAAAGGTAAGAATATTTTTCCTTTTGCTATAACTGCTGATGAATAATCATTGTCAAAATGTTTCGTAGCTTCATTTAATTTAATTGGTGACTTGGACCAGGCAGTTTTTAAGACTAATTCCTTGTCTGAGGATGAGAGGAATTTGACAATGATAGATGTAGGTTCCTTTTTGTTAGCAGTATTCACTGTGGCAAGGGAACGATGTACCCTCTCAATACCAAAAGACATGGCTTCAGTAAGATCAAGAGCCTTAGGCAACCAAGTATTGAGAAAGTTAGTCATGTTGTTCTCTTCTGTGCCTTCTGGTAGTCCAAATATTCTTAGGTTGTTGCATCTGGATCTGTTTTCTGGATCATCTAACTTATTTTGTAGAGAAGTATTTTGTTTGAGTAAGAATTCCACATTGTTTTCATTTTCAATAATTCTCCCATCCATATGAGAGATTCTTCAATACCTGTTATCTGTGATTTTTGTTGTAACAAGTCTTGGTGAAGTAAATCCATTTGTTTGGTAGTTTTCTCCTTGAAATTATATATTTTTATATCCAGCTTATCGATTTTTGTAGTAAGATCCTGTATATTTGTTATCAAAGTCTGAATCTCTCTTTTGAGGCTGGAATCTTGGTTGCTGGATTTAGTGAAGCTCATAATGAATTCTTTCAGATGAGGAGAAATTATCCAGGAATAATTTGACAAGAAAATCTGCCTTTTTTTGTGTTTTAACTAGATATTATTGTAGATGAAGTTAAGTTCTTTCAAATCATATATAAAGGTATTTTCACTTTTTAGTTTTAAGGCAAAATTCCTGTCAGAATAATATTTTTTAGTGGAGCTGTTGAAATCTGCTGCTACTCAGAGCCCATCTTGGCCACGCCCCATCACCTCAGTCTTTTGACTGCTAATATTTCCCGGTTTCAAGCTACCTATCCAACCAACAACACGCTGTTAAATGGCTCTCCTCGCTTTCCCCCTTCCTCCCTATGAAGATGGGAGTCCTTCAAGTATCAATACTTGGTCCCTTACTTTTTCAACATTTTCATAAATCACCTTTACACCTCCTGCCCACAGTCATCCCTAATATAGTATGCAGATGACTCCACAGTCATCACCACTTCAGATACCCTCTCTGACCTACATACCCTTACACAAAAATCATTCAACCTTACTGAAACATGGCTCTCCAATGACTAACTCATACTAAACCCCAAAAAGACTAAACTTCTACTTTTCCTCTCAAATCACTGTTCCACTACAATTCTACATTCACTATTACATCCCTTATATTACAAACCACTCTCCCATACTCATTAAGGTCGAAAGCCTTCTAAGCTTTTCAGTGCCATTATAGATGACCAACTTAAATTTGACCTTCACGTGTTCCATTGTATCAAGAAAAAACATCAAAAATTAAGCTTTTACTGTATAGAAATAAAAAAGTTCCTAAAATACGAGTCGCGGCTGTTACTTGCCCATGCTTACCTCCTCCCTAACCTCTTCTGTAGTTCACAAATCTTAACTAACTTACAGTCCAATCTCCTCATTAAACTTGAAACCACCTATAATAAAGTAGCTAGATTTGCATCAAACAAGCCATCTAAATCTCATCACTGTCTTGCTCTCAAAATGTTAGTAAAATATAAACAGCTACAAAACCTAGCCAAAAAAATCCTACTACAACCACCTACAAATAAACCACACAAAAAACCCCAAACAATTCTGGAACTCTATAAACACCCTCCTCAAGCCAGGTACCACAAAAAACCCTTGTTCCGACACTAACAAAACTGACCAAGAAATTGCCAATATATTCAATACCTTCTTCACCTCCTCCATTGCTGAGCTGACCAAAACCTTCCCAAATAACATCCCCCTACCCACTTCCTCCCAAGCTTGCACCCCATCTCCCCCTCTCCTCCTAACTTTGAACTTAAACCAATATCCACCAACCTCATAAAGAAATGTCTCTATAAACTAAAACCTTGCACCAATGCTCCAGGCAACATTCCCTCCTCCTTCTTAAAAATTGCCTCTGACAGTACTGCTCTCCCCATCAGCATCCTGATCAATAGATCACTTCTTGAATCATATGTACCAAAACTTCGGTGTTCTGCCTTTATCCTTCCTCTCCACAGAGGTGGAAAAAACTACAACTTCTCTAACTTCCGCCCCATTGCCATCCTCTCTCCCATCCCTAAACTTCTCAAAAAATGCATTCACATACAACTCATGCCATTCCTAACCGAACATCAACTTCTATCTCCTACCCAACACGGCTTCCGCCCATGACACAATACCAATACAGCCCTCCTCTCCTTCCCACACTCTATCAATTCAGCTAGAGAATCTGGTTACTTAGCTTCATCTGTTCTATTAGATCTATCTAAAGCCTTTGATACCATCTCTCATACCCATCTACTTAACCATCTATCTAACCTTAACATCTCCACAAAAACTCTTTCCTGGTTCTCCAGCTATCTTTCTGACAGGTCCCAAGCAGTGAAATGGGGCCAATCCTCTTCCTCCTTCCTTCCAACACCCACAGGAGTTCCCCAATGTTCCATTCTTGGCCCTCTGCTATTTAACATCTTTATTAATGATTTTCACAAAGCCATTCCTAACACCAAAATTGTCCAATATGCAGATGACTCCACTCTCATCTGCCATACCTCCAACCAAACTGAACTCAAATCTCTAACTCAATCTGCCTTCTCATCCACTGAAAAATGGATGCACAATAACCACCTCTCACTAAATGCTAACAAAACTAAAATTCTCCTTTTCACTCCCTCCAAATCTACCCACATTGACAAACACTCATTTCAAATTACCAGCCTCAACAACTCTGTCATTGATATTGTTCCCTCCACCAAACTGTTGAGGGTCACCATTGATGAACACCTAAAATTTAATACCCATATCCAACTCAACATCAAGAAAACCCACATGAAACTCGGCCTTCTCTGCAGAAAAAATCACTTCCTCTCTCCCTCTACTAGACTGACCCTGGCCACAACTTATCTTCTCCCATCTCTCCTTTATGGTGCTCCTCTGCTTACTAACCTATCTTCCACCCTTACCTCCAAGCTAGAAGTATGCTACAACAAAATCTCAGGTTTGCCACAAATGCAAAGCCTCCTCCCACCACTGCTCCTCCCTACTAACCATAAACTGGCTTGAACTCCCCAATCAACTAGACTTCCTTCAAATTGTCTTAGCCCACAAATTACTTTTTCAACCCAACAGCTGTCCGGCTTTATCCAATATCCTCCAACCTTACAGCCCCCGAAGACCCCTTAGATCCACTCACCAAAACCGGCTTTATCCAATATCCTCCAACCTTACAGCCCCCCAAGACCCCTTAGATCCACTCACCAAAACCTTATTACCGTCCACAAACCAAAGCGTCCTGCTGGTCAGCTTCTACTATCCTTCATCCTAGCTAAAAAAATGGAACGCCTTGCCCTCCACCCTGAGAACTTGTGACAACCTAAATACCTTCAAAAGTCTACTTCATTCCTACCTGGTTCTTCACAGAAAATGTAACTGCACTCCACACCCCATACCTCCCAAACTCCCCCCTTCCTTCTCTCCTGGCTAAACTCATTACCTTTCAAACTACTGACTTATACTCCGACTACAACTCATAAGCTATCTCCTCCCAACATATCACTCTTTGACTCTAATTTCAGTCCTTTCATAGCTACTTAATCTTCTTAGCTACCAAGTATTAGACTCTTCTTCTATCCACTTCCCTTCCTGGTAAAAAACTTGTTTACAACTCCATACTGAATGCCATGTAAAAGAATCTTTCATGTGATATCTCAATTTGATACACAACTTAGCAATGTAAAATATTTCTATATGTTTATGCAACTTGTTTTGCAGTGTAAAATAATTTCTTTCGTGTGCTATTTCAATATGATATGTAACTTATCAATGTGAAGAATTTCTGTATGTTTATGTAACTTGCAAATCTTCACAACTTAACAATGTAAAAACTATTATGTAACTAGTTATGTGGAGCTTTTTTCCCCGGGCCTCCACTGAAAATGGGCTCTCGAGCCCAGTGGACCTCCCCGGTCACCAAACTGGAATAAATAAATAAATGAAAATACTAAACTGGTTCACACTGTGGGTTCTACTTGTGAGCTACTTTGCAACCCACCTAGTGATATAGGGGTTGATGCCTAGCTTAGTGAGTTTTTCTATGATTCCTGAGTGGGGAATGGTATCAAAGGCCTTGGCCAGATCAAGGTAGGCTGTATGAACCACCTTGCCTTCATCCACAGCTTTGGTGACTGACTCAAAGAAGTCGACCAAGTTGAGCTGGCATGATCTACTCTTCACAAAACCAAACTGAGTGGGACTCAGAGTTTGGAGATTCCCTATATCCTTGTTTATTAGGTCCATGATGATGTGTTCCATAGCTTTTCATATCAGACTCGTCAGTCTAATGGAGCGATAGTTCCCAGGGTCTGTAGTCATGCCTCCTTCATAGAGACGGATGACTGTAGCAGTGCACCATTCGTTTGTGATTGAACATATGAAATTGAGGTACAATAAAATAAGAGCAGTCAGTGAGTTTAATTATAATAAAGTATGTTATAGGCTAAAACAAGCAGTTACTTTATAAGTTCCATGTAAAGGCTAAAGAAGTTACTTAATGTAAACACAAAACAAAATATTACTTGATCTGCTTGCTAGAAAAATGTAATTTTGGAACGGTTTATTAGCAATATTGAACAGGGCACACAGGTGAGGTGCCAGTGCACTCCGTAGTTCATGTAGAACACATCTAGGGATATTGTTAGGTCCCATAGAAGCTGTATTCTTGGCCTTGGACAGTGCTGTTTTAACCTGTACAGCAGTAGTACTGGGTGCCTGACAATCTACTGGTATTGTGACTGGTCCATTGGGGGGGGGTAAAGTTGGCATTGAATCTGTCAACCTGCTGGCTCAGTATAGGAGGTACCATTGTGCAGTAGCTCAGAGCAAATCTGGGTATTGCCATAGAGATTCTTTACATAACTATAGAAGGCCTTGTGGTTGTCTTTACTATCTGCTGCAATTCTGTTTTCATAGCTAGCTTTAGAGGATTTGAAGAGGGATCTCAACTTTTTGTTGAGGCTGATAAGGGAGATTTTCCAGTCTTGGGACTTCACCTTATTCCACATCAGTTTCCTCCTTCTGTTGTAGAGTTTGTTTATGGCAGGGGACCACCAGATTGGCTTCCTTTTTTTGGAGGACAGCATCTTGGTTCTGTTGGGTATGGCGAGATCTGTGCATTTGTGTACGTGTTCGTACAGTGCATTGGTGTATGACTCGGAAGTCATGCAACTGATCTCCATTTGCATGGATGCTGTGAAGTTAGCCACCTCTGTTTTTAAGAGCCCAGAGTTAGCTTTGGATAAGTTTTTCATGGTGGTTACCTTTGCGGGGGGTGGGGGATGTGGATTTTCAAGGTGATTAGTTTGTGGTCGAATCTAACCACGGAGGAGTTGACTACTGGTGTAGAGCAACGTTTGCTCATGTTAGTAATGACCAGGTCAAGGATGTTGCTACCTCTAGTGGGAGTAAGAATGAGCTGGTCCAGGGCATTGGAATTAATGAATGAAATGCAATCTTTCAACCATATAGTGAAAGTAACCTTGCTGACTGCTTTATCCAACTTTGAATTGGAAAAAGAAACAAACAGTTGATTTGATTTTCTAATGTCTTTAGTTCTGTGAAGGTAGTAACATAGTTGTCTATGAATGTCTAGCAAATGTAAGGCATATTCTTCTTTGCTTGAATGATTTGGGAAGAAAACTGGTAAATTAATCATATGACTGATGTTAACTTCTGATATACCCTTGGGTGGAAAGGAGGGGTTTGTTCGCAAGGGGACCCTCTCCTTATGGAAAATCAGATAAGGAGGTTCAGGAGATAAGGCCTGGATTTCTGAAATCCTCCTGGCAGAAGTAATGGCTACCAAGAACAGTGTCTTCCATGACAAAAAATGTCAAATCACATTCTGCAGAGGGTTCAACGGGGGAATGTATTACAGCTTGTAGTACTAAGTTCAGATCTCAAGGAGGAGTGTGGTCTTTGAATGATGGTTTTAACAAAAGTGTGCCCCTGAGGAATTAGTTACAAAGTCTATGAAAGGCTAAAGAACATTCTTCTAAGCCATCTTGAAAACTGGAGATTCCAGGCAACTGCAATTAAATGGTGGAAGGGGAAGCCCCAGCATTGTTAAGGGAGGCTGAAAAGTCTAAGATATTCTCTACAGAAGCTGAAAAAGCATTAATTTGTTTTTCATGGGTACAAAAAGGAAATCTTTTCCACTTACTAGAACATAGTTTCTGAGTGGAAGGTTTATGAGGGGACAAAATAATGTGTCATACTGGGGAGGAAATAATAGGACAGCTGGCAACTAATGGAACTGGAGGAACCATGCTGTCAGCTTGAGGTTCAAAATGTCTGGGTGAACAAGATCATCTGATTGAGACAGAAGATCTGCCACTGGGTGCAAAATCTGGGGTTTGAAAATCAGATAAGGCCAAAGAAAGGGAAACCAAATCTGTCGAGGCCATAAAGGCACAATGAGGATTACTGTGCTTTTTGGGATCAGTGGTGTTGGAGGGAAGGCATATAGGAGACTGGGGGGCCAATTGTGGAGGAGAGCATCTCTGGGTGACTTCCCCTGAGGGGAAATCAAGGCAAAATAATTAATTGCTGCACTTGTTGTTTAGGGGGAGTACGTAAACAGATTGCAACAAGGTTGGACCCTATTAACTGAAGATCATTTTCACCACTTTTGGATTGAGAGACCACTTGTGAGGCTGAAAGATACATCTGCTCAGCTTGTCCACAATCACAATGGAACTCCCCAGAATGTGCCTTGCTATTAGAAAGTGGTTGGAAGAAACTGCTTACTGCCACACTCTGAGAGCTTCTCAACAAAGGGGGTAAGACTTGGTTCCTCCCTGCTTGATGATGTACCAAACTACTGACATATTGTCTGCTTGAATTGCAATTGTTCCCTGAGGAAGAGCTGTCTGAAAGGCTTGCAATGATAGAAGCACCTCTCTTATCTTCAGGACATTTATGTGCAAGTTGGCGTCTAAGGCAGACCAAGTGCCTTGGACAGTCTTGCCCAGATTAAGGCTCCCCACAATCCATCCGGCAGGTGTCTGTGGTCACTATGGCCATTGGTTCTGGAAGAGTAAAAGGTCAACAGCTGAGAATTTGATCGGAATCTATCCACCAAAGAAGATCCCTTTTGCAGTAATTGGTGATCAGGATTGGGTGTGTCAAAGGTTAGTGAAGGGTAGACCACTGTGAAGCTGGTGGCCATTTAAGAATTCTCATATGAAACCTGGTTAGAGGAACTAGAGTTACTGATGCAGCCATCGACCCTATAGCTTGCAAAAATAGTCATGCAGGAAACAACTTTCTGCAGATTATCTTTTGAATTTGTACCATAATTCTCTGAAGCCTCTCTGGAGGAAGAGATGCTATAGCTGACTGTATTTAGTACAGGCCCTATGAATTCCAAATTTTGAGGTGGCATCAAATGGGAGTTTTCAAGACTTTAATGTAATCCTCAGATGGGCATAGAAGTTGAGAGTGAAATCCCTGGCTATTATTAACTGATGCCTGGTCATGCCAGTTATGAGCCAGTGGTCCAAATACGGAAACACCCAGAATACTTACAGTCTCAAGTGAGTGGTTACTACTGCCATGCATTTGGTAAACACCCTTGGGGCAGTGGTGAGACCAAAGGGAAGTACTCTGAATTGGTAATGACTGGCTCCTAGCCAGAAGTGAAAGGATTTCCTGGAGCATTTGTCCATTTTTATGTGGTAATGTGCATCCTGGAGATCTATCAAACATATCCAATCATCCTTCTTCAGAAAGAGAAGAATTGATTTAACCATGACCATATGGAACTTTGTTCACCAAACTGATTTGTTCAGCACACTGAGATCCAAAATTAGTCTCCAGCCCCCTGTCTTTTTTTGCACTAAAAATAACCTTGAGTAAGTTTCGGATCCTTTCTGGTCTGGTGGGACTTCTTGGATGAGTTTCTTGTCCAGCAGTTTTTGAATTTTTTGCACTGCTGAGTCCCTCTGATTGGGTGGAACACTGGAAAATTTTTTGTGCATAGGGGAAGGATTGGACAAAAGAATGATATAACCTCTGGATATGATCTGTTGCACCCACAAATCTGTTGTTATGTCTAGCCAGCCATCTAGGGGCAAGGACAAGTGTCTCCTGACTGCCTCCAGAGGAAGACAATCAGGCCTCCATTCAGGAGCACTGAAAGGACTTCCTTGGCAAGGAATCCCTGAAGCCCTGAGGTGGCATCGTTCATTTTGGCTCCCCCCTCTGCCCCTGGGGAACTCCCTCCAAGTGTAACTTGGAAACGCCCTTGGGATTTTTTCAACTACATTTTCCCACCACTCCTCTGGTTCCTAGAAAAGGACCTCCTTTAGGGGGTGGAGAAATGTATAGCCACAGCAGAAAGGGTCGTATCAACTTTCTTACACATGGATAAGTCTGTTTCACTTTAGGGCCAAACAAGGATGTTCCATCAAAGGAGGCATTGATGAAAGAAAACATGAATGGTTCTGCAAAGTCACATAAGTGCAACCAGGAATGTCTCCTTGTGGCTACGACTGTACCCACTGCTCTGGAAGTCCCTTCAGCTGTATGTGCAATTAGCCTCATGGACGAATTTGACACAGACTGCAAGATGGCTAGCTGGGAAGCTATTTTCTCTTGGACCCCCTCAGCTACACTCCTGATAGGGTAGCTGACAATCCCTTAATCAGATCCCACTGGAGTCTCATGAAATCTGACAAAAAATTCAAGGACCATATAGCAAATGAAGAGAAGTGAAGAGTAAACACGCTTCCCAAATCAGTCCATAGCTCGAGACTCCCTGTTGGGCAAATGGACAGAGGAACTCTCCTCAGTAAGTTCCTTTATAGTGGCGGCCACTATGATCATTGCATTCACAGCTAATCTATTGGCCCAAAACTGTTTATCTTTGGGGTTGGATAGTATTTTATCTGGTCTCTTGGGAATGGGCTATATGGTGTCTGTAACTTCCCACTCCCACTGGGAAATCAACTGAATGAGTTCATCAGTGGGTGGGATCATCCAAGAGGTAGAAGGATGGGTGCCAAAAGCCTGCAGGTAAACAGATTCCTCAGAGGAAGAGTTTTGGGACTTCAAGCCACCTCTCTGTTTTAAAATGTTCAAGATGTCTCCAAATGAGACATCTTCAGGAGGTGACCAAGGGGACCCTTCCCCCTCATTGAAATCTGTGTCCTCAGTGACTGATTCCTGGGAAGAATCCAAGTGCTTCCTCTTGCACTTCTTTTTCTAAGGGACCTCTTCAAGGGGGTAATCTGGGGAGGTATCAGAAGATGACAGTACCTGAGTCTGTGAAGCCTGAGGCTTCAGCACCCGCTTTCCCAGTGAAGAGGCAGGAGGAATAACTGAAATACAGGTGGGGGTACCTGGTCCAAAGGGGAAGGCGCTGACTGTGTTTCAAGGGCCCTCTGCATAGGCGGCCCCCCTGAAGATGGAAGGGAGCCCAGAACTGAGATATACTGCCTGAGAACTGGGGTCACTCTCCACTCCAAAGAACCGAACCTCGAAACCAAACTGGAGCCGAACTAACTCAAGGCAAAGCTCCAAGGAGCAGGGATGGCTCCAAAAATGGGAGTTGAAATCTGACCCACCCCCAAAACTGACAGGGTAGCTATGACACCAGGAGGTTCCAGTTCCAAAATAACCAAAGAGCTCAGGGTAACTATCGGTTCTGAAGAAACAACTCTAGAGCCAGTGCAGTTGGTGCTGGGAGATCCAGAATAGATGACTCTAAGAGGAGGAGTAGTTAGCAGGGCAAACAAAGTTTTGGTACCAAGACCCAAAGGGGTCAGAACCAACAGGGGGCCTGAAAGTCCTCTAGCCCATAGGATTTTATTCATCAGACTCTTCACGTTGAGGTCAGACAAACTTTTGGTGGAGTGGACCAATGAAGTAGAAGGAGAAATGTTCTCCAACGAAGGGGTCAATTGAGGGAGAATAGGAAGTCCTAGGCAGAATGTCCTTGGGCCTAGCTGGTGTAGCAGTAGAAATCTCCTGCACTGAGGTCTTCAACTTTGTTGGACTTTGATGGACTTGAAATAGCAATCAGTGCCGGAATGCTTGTCAGCGCCAATGTAGCAGAAGCAGAGGCCTGCAGCTCTGTGGAAACATTTGATGCTGAGAATTCCAGTTTCTTTGATTTCAGAATTGATGAGGAGGTCGGAACTGAAAGGCTACTTTTCTTACCCTTGTCCATAGATGATGAGGATGAAGGAGAGGAAACGTCCATTTTGGCTTTATCTTCAGGTGCTAAGGCTTCACCAAAAGCTAAGGAAGTAAACCTTTTAATATAAGTTTATTTCACCTTTCTACTAAGGCCTAGTGTCTAAAGGCATGACCGATGCTACACTCTTCTTGGAGATGGAGGTGTCCTAAATAATAAATGCAAAGAGTGTGAAGATCTGACAAGGGTATTTTATGGCCACATTTCTGACATTTTTTTTAAAACCAGAAGGGGCCTTACCCTTTTCAACCATATGCAGAAACAGAGACGGTACAGAAGTGAAAGAAAAGAGAAAACTTTGTTTTTATTATTTTAATAAATATTATTGAAGGAAGAGAAAAGTGAAAAAAGTTATCAATATATCAATAATGATAATCAAAGAAGGAGACAAACGTGTATGGAAGGGATAGAACTACGGGAAAGAAAACAAAAGAGAGAGAAGGCAATCGACAATGACAGTGGAGAATACACAAGAGTGTTAAAGATGGAGTATCAATGGCAATACTTAGATTACACTAGGTGTAAGAAAAAGATAAAATGAAGACTGACAACATCAGATCACATAATTCTAGAAATAAATACTCAGTCTTTTTTAGTAATTATTTTCTTACCCTTTGGTTTGCAGTAACTCAACAGATGAATAGTAATGTAGGAAGTTCAGAAACATGAAACCTCCAACATAATCATTCATTGCGTGTATACATGTGTGTGTGCATGTGTGTATGTGCATGTGTGTGTGCGTGTGTGCCTGTGTGTGTGCGTGTGTGCATGTGTGCGCGTGTGTGTGCGTATGTGTGTGTGTGTGTGTGTGTGTGTGTGTGTGTGTGTGTGTGTGTGTGTGTGTGTGTGTGTGTGTGTGTGTGTGTGTGTGTGTGTGTGTGTGTGTGTGTGCGTGTGTGCATGTGTGTGCATGTGTGCGTATGTGTGTGTGTGTGTGTGTGTGTGTGTGTGTGTGTGTGTGTGTGTGTGTGTGTGTGGGGGGGGATAAAGCATATCGCAAAGAATTGCTGTTAAAACTATTTTTGCATCCGTCTGCAGTTTCATTCTTAAAATTCTTCAAAATCCTGAAAAATCATGCTTTAATCATATTGCCAACTATTCTCCATTAGTTATTTTAGCCACAGTCCAGACATTATGAACTCAACAGACAACACGCACAAACTATCCCCAATTCAAAGTTGCCCCCGACCTATTCCAGGAACCCATACTAATGGTGGAAGTGATATATGAGTGTGAAAGTGAGGAAAGGAGTGTACTCAGACAGCAGTTGCAGGACCTACTAGATAGAGCAGGACAGCATTTGTTGGTGTTGCTAATGAGGGACATAAGTGAAAATATTAGGACAGACAGAACAAGACATGAGGAATGTCTGGTTCCATATGGGTGGGACAACAGAAATAAAGAAGGATAGGCCATTCTAGACTTCTGTCTGGCTAATAGTTTGTTGGTGAGAGAGACAGTCACAACATGATATACTGGAAAGGCCAATATGCAACTCAGGTAGACTTCCTCCTTGTAAGGAAAGGGCACTGGGGTAGAATCAGTGATTGTAAAGTCATTCCCTGTGAAACAGCTGGCCAACAGCAAAAAACACTGGTTGCCTCAGTCAGCTGCAAGCAGCAGTCAGAGAAGGATCTAAGGTCAACAGATACCAGGCTGAAGACCTGGAAGTTGACTGGAAAGAATGGCACAATGAGTTCAGAACTGTATTGTTATTAATGGAGATTGTCCTAAAGAATAATTTTATATTCTTTCAGGGCGAGTATTTTCGACAAACTAAAGGTGTGGCGATGGGGGCACACTGTGCTCCCACTTATGCTAACACTATAATGTCCTTCTGGGAGAATAAGTTTGTACTGAATTCAGAATATAGTAGTTTATGGAAGTTGTATGGTAGATTTCTGGGCGACTTGTGTTTCTTATGGGCAGGCACTCAAGATGAATTTGGTAGCTTTGTGGAATACCTAAATGGTACCACAGAATTTTTAAAATTCACTCACAAATTCACTACTGATGAATTGAAATACCTTGATGTTAACATATCTAAAACTGAGTATGGCTTTGAGTCTAGAATTTATAGAAAAGAGACCTTTTCTAATTCTTATCTGCACTACTCAAGTTCGCACCCCCACACCAGAAAAGGAGTGTTATAAAGGGCAATTTGTGTAGAATGACTTCTGATGATGCATGTTATGGTAACGAATGTAAAACCTGAGAAACATGTTCCTGAATAGAGGCTACCGGAAGAGCTCATTGATAGAGTTTCCAAAGAAGTCAGTGATGGGAGGAAGGGAAGGTTTGCCCCTGTATTGGGTAAAATTGAAGATGTTGCAACTCAACAAGTCACAAACAAGAAAGTAGATGGGTTAAACAATGAATTCGTATCAGGTATCATTACCACATATGATGGACAAGCTGGTGTGATCAAAAGAATTTTTGACAAAGAGTGGATTAACTTTTCTAAAGTTTCTGACTTAAATCACATTTTCCAGGGTGAAATAAAACATATTTATAGGAAAGGGAACACCCTGAAGGATATTTTTGAAAGAGGTAGTAAAGGGAATTCAAGGTTAGCAGGTACAAACGAAAAAGCTGGTGTATTTAAATGTGGTGCTTGTAATTATTGTTCTTATTTGATTACTGGGGATACCATTACTTTACCTGCCAGAAATAATAAAATTTTAACTTTAAAAACTTTTGCAAATTGTAACACAAAGGGATTATTTATGTTGGGTTATGTAAAAAATGTAATGCTTTTTACATTGGCAAGAGTGAAAGAAAGGTTAAGCAGAGAATTTATGAGCACACCTATGATATTCGTACAAAATGTGAAACAAATTCTCTGTACAAACACACAAAAACTTGTCCTGAAGCTGAATTTCAGTTTTTTATATTAGAGGTTGTGCCAAAAGGACCCCAGGGCGGTATGTGGGAGACTTTAGTTGAATAC
Organism: Protopterus annectens; assembly: GCF_019279795.1. NCBI lineage: Eukaryota > Metazoa > Chordata > Ceratodontiformes > Protopteridae > Protopterus > Protopterus annectens. Next base: position 1,734,086,432 of record NC_056729.1, on the reverse strand, counting down.
AGGGAATTATACTGGCAAGTGGTGTTGGAGGCCAGTAAATTCCCTGGTTTAAATGACATGATCTCACTTGCCCTGTATTAAAAATGAGATCAGCAAAATTGTGACTTTAATGTGTAATAATCCTCCTTGTCAGTAGAGGGCAGTAACTCAATGCATTTCTATGTACAATGATTGTTTTCACTGATTGTTTTACTGGCTGTTTTAAAATTTGGATGAGTATATAAAAGCAGTTAACTGAATGTATTAGTGTAATCTGATGAAGTTGTGGACCAGCGTATGGTGATTTGATTCAGCGTTATTTTTTCGAGTGAACTGTTCGGCTTAATAAATTTGTTTGCCTACCTAGCAGTGGTTCAGGGTGCTTTGTTTCTGCTTGACTGGAAAGAAAGCAGAAGGGTTTAAGGAAATATTCAGGGCTCCATCACCTCAGGAAGAAGAGGAAATAGGTGGAGTTGAAGAAGAATGGCAGCGCCTCAAAACAGCATGTGTGAGGACTCCAGAACAGATATGTGCCCGAGCCAGGTATTGAAATAAGGTACATAAGGAAGCTGGTGGTGGAATGTAGAAGTCCAGGAAGTTATCACAAGAAAGAAGGAGTGCAGGAAAAAGTAAGAGATAGGAAAGATGGACCAGGCTAGAAAGGAATACACGTTGGCTGACAAAGAGTCTAAGTGAGGAGATGCAGTAGCAAAAAGAAGGCATCAAAGGTGCTCTAGCAGCTTCTGGGAAGTGACTCAGCAGATGGCAAAAAGAAAGAAGATAGTTAGACACCCTTCATAAGGAATGCCAGCAACAACCTGCTCACCAGTCCACAGGACAGCAAAAGCAGGTGGAGAAAGTACTGCCCCAGACGCAGCCTACAATGAAAGAAGAAGAGCCCATCTCAGAAGAAGTAAGAGCAGCAGTAATAAAAATAATAAAGTCAGGGAAAGCAGGAGGCTCAGATGAGGTCAGAGCAGATAAGATCAAGATGTCAGGCGAGTTAGATGAATAATGACCGCAAAGGGTATTCACAGCAGTATGGAGAGAAAGGTTCATCATAGGCTGGTACTAGGCTATCCGCCCTAAGGCTTATGCAAGCCTAGCCATAATAATTCCCTGGCTATCCCACAATATTTACTTCCCTGGATCCCTGTCTAGCAGGGTGACTGACATGATCCCCGGGGTAAATTTCCTATCTCCCATCCAGTCGTCAAGGTTCCTTTTGAAGAGGGTCAAGGAGGCACTCTGCTTGACATGTATGGACAGTCTATTCCAGAGTATGGGGAGTCTCTGGGTCAGGACCCTATCCCTTCAGCATGTTTTGTTCATTGTGATGACAAGGTTTAGGTCCCTGGAGTGTGTGGTTCTGATGGACTGAGATTTCTTTAAGCATGTCCAATAGCTCTGGGTTTGATATGGCCTTGTATGTTAAGCAGAGATCGTCTCTGAATAGATGATATATGACAGAGTATAGCTGGAAGTTTTTTAGTCGGTCCGCATAGGGCATCTGCTTTAGCCCTGTGATTCTTTTAGTGAGGTGTTTCTGTGGCCTTTCCAGTTGTTGCAGATGTCTTGTGAGGTACATGCCAAATGTTGTACTCTATGATAGGTGTAATGAGGGATGAGTACAGTGGGACTCCTTTTTTCTGGATGAAAAGCCCTTAGTGATGAGGTGTGCCATATAGAAGGATTCCCTGACTGTTGTGGCGATGTGGTTATCAAAGGTGAGACCACTGTCCACCTGTGTTCCTAAGTCTCTTATCACACTTTCAGTTTTTTGTGTACTGCCACCTATGTGGTAATTCATAGGTACATGTTTTTTCCCAAAGGGGATAACTATACACTTCTTGGCATTGAGCTTGAGCCCATGGCTCTGGCACCAAGCATCTGTTTCTGTAAGGCCATTTTGTAGAATATCCACATCATTTGGGGATTCAGTAATGGCTCCCAGTTTGCAGTCATCTGCAAACTTTGTTAGCCAGAGTCCCTCAGTGTTGGTCTGTACTTCAGAGAAGTAGATGCCAAACAAGAGCGGTCCCAGGACTGAACCCTGAGGTACTCCACTTGCTACTTGTCTGGGGCTGGATTTGGAGTCGGCTACTTTTACAGTGTGGGGTTCTGTCAGTAAGCCAGTTGGCAACCCATCAGGTGACATAGGGATTTATTCCCAGCTTAGTAAGTTTATCTATGATTCCAGAGTGGGGGATGGTGTTGAAGGCCTTGGCAAGGTCCAGATAGGCTGTGTGGACTGTATTACCCTTGTCTGCAGCTCAGGAGACTGATTCAAAGAAGTCAATCAGGTTCAAGAGACACAATCAGCTCTTCATGAACCCAAACTGGGTGAGGTCCAGTGTTTGAAGGTTGCCAATGTCTTTGTTTATAAGTTCCATATAACTGGTGTATCCCATATAACTGTAAAATAAGCATATTAGTGCCAATGTACAACAGCAAAGTGGACATCGACAACTGTGGCCAGTACAGAGGTATCAAACTTCTGCTATGTCGCATGTGAGAGTTCCGGAGATGTTGAATATGCAATGTAGTAGAAAGTAAGATGGGACATGAGCAGTTCAGATTTAGTGTGGGGTGCAACACAACTGACCTGATGTTTGCAATAGGACAGACACTTGAGAAGAAGCTAGAGATGAGGAAAGATTCCAACTGGGCATTCCTATACTTAAGGGAAGCATATGACAAGGTCCCAAGAAAAATGATTTGGACAGTCCTGCAATGGTTCAAAGTCTCACAAATATTGGCAGAATTAGTGCAGGCTATGTTCAAGGACCTAATGATCCAAGTATGAACAGAGGAATTGGTGTGCTTAAGTGTTCAGCTCTGTCCCCACTGCTGTTCATACTGATGATGGACTTCATTAACAAAGCCAGCAAGGACAGATCAATAAACCTACTGTATGCAGATGATGTGGCAGTACATGCAGACTCTGAGCAAGAACTTCAGCAGATGATAAGTGAATGGAATGCAAAACTGAAGGCACAAGGGATGGAAATCAGTAAAAATAAGGCAGCAAATGGGGGGAAAAGTATCCAGCAGGACTGGCTGAGGGAAATGGAAGCCTGAATGAGAAGATCAAAGCTAGAATTAGAGGAGCTGCATCCAACAAGCACAGAGTTTCAGGGGTATTGTGTGATGGAAAAATGCAAAGGATGCTGAAAAGTAATGTATACAAAACAGTGATGCAACCAGTACTACTGTATGGTACAGACACCTGAAACCTGGCCAGTGAAGACAGAGGGTTGAGGATGCTAGACATGACAGAGATGAAGTGTCTGAGATGGGTGGTAGGATGCACACTGTGGGACAGAAGAAGAAATGAGGACATCAGAGCAGAGACACAAAGTACCCAAATTGCACAGAAGGCCAGTGAGAACAGATTACAATGGTGTGGGCACATGTTCAGGAATACAAAAGGATAATCTGGTGAAGAAGACTTGGGACAGCCAGGAAGAAAGCAAGAGAGAATGAGGGCATCCAGCAAAGAGATGGATGAACTGTGTGAGAGAAGACCTGTGACAGTCGGACATGATTGTTGAAGAAGGTAGGAGAGTGGTTCTGATTTGAGAGCGATGGCGATAGTTGAAGCTACACAATGACCCCCCCCCCATGTAGAAAATCGGGAACGGGTGGTTGTTGATGATGATGATGATGAATTTGCATTTTCCTCACCAGGTACTCAATCACTCCTCAAAACAATAATAAACTGCTTTCTAACATATACCGCTTAGCATAACCTAGTAATACTGAGTGATGTGTACTGGAACTGGAACAGACCCTGAAGATTTTAACTGAATGACATAAAGCTATGTTATAATCTAATTCAGTCAGTAAAACTAGGCACCAGACCAACTACATTGTCAAACATTCCGGAATAGTAGATATAGTCTTAACTACCTGTCCTGAATTGTGAATCATTTCAAACTCTTAGGGATCATTGCCCTATTCTAACCCTTCATTCTAAAATCCCAACACACTAAATAACTACTACATCAGTTACAGAATCATGAAAAGATAACTTAATTACAATGGCAAAGGCATAGCCTGGTCACCACTATATGACACAGCAAATCACAATATACCTCATTCAATTTTCTATAATACCCTGACTCATATACAGGTTGTTATACCCATTAATATTTTCATGACTACAATGTAGAAAAACACCCTGATTAAGCTTAGATCTTTACCAGGAAATTAAAGACAGGGATAATGCCTAGAAAGACTGGAATGGTAACCTAACATATCAGAACAAGCTAATGCCTTCAAAGTGTTCTGGATCAGAGTCAAAACTATAGAAGCACACAAAATGTCACACAAAACTAATACATTTAGCCAACTATCTCTGAAACTACAAAGCAAAATTAAAGAAAATGTTGATGATCCACCCAGTTCAACAAATTTAGTATTTCTACTGCAATTACTCCTATTCAAATCAAATCCCTTCAGTCTACTTTAAATCAGTCACCAAAGAATAAATAATGGTCATGCTATGCAAACCTGACTCTAATTGCAATGAACATTTACATACTATCCACTCCTTAACTTTAAAAACATTTAGAGGTACACTTAGAGGACACATGGCTCAACATTTTAATGTATTGCTTATCTCCCAAGTGTGTCTCAGTCCTAAAACATTAAACATGCTGCAATATGACCAGTACCCATAAGTCCAAGCTCCCAAATAGCAAAGGACAACCAACCCACTGCTATTTTTTCCAAATATTTTATTGATTTTCAAAAAGACAAAACATAATTTCTACTAGAATACAAATGAAACAAAAGACAAACTATATACAATATGTACATATGGCCTATATGAAAAAAAAAATGATAATAACTTAGAGTTAGAGTGGGATAGTTACTCATAACAAAAAATCAGTGTAATTTCTCCAAGTACTAAGAAGATGTGGAGATCTTTAAAGTCTCAATGAGAGAAAGAAATTTCTTCCAAAGATTGTTGATCCATTTATTAGGGAAGATTCTTGTTTCTTTTACCTTTGTTTCCATATGTATTGTTTCTTCTAGTAGAGTCATACATTCTTGAAAGTTGGGTTCAGGTGAAGTTTTCCATTTTCTTGTAATACACTAGCAAAGATCTTGAAAAGTCTTATTTATAACCAAAAGCAATTTCCCATTTGCAATTCACACCCACTGTTGTTTCCCAAGGCTCAATTCTAGGACCCCTTCTATTTAACATCTTCATCAATGACTTCTACCAGGCCATCCCTCACTCTAAATGTATTCAATATGCAGACAATTCAACAATAATCTGCTCTTCCTCCTGCACATCTACACTAATGAAACTTACCCAAGAAGCATTCTCTGCTACAGAGCTATGGATGCTCCAGAACCATTTAGCACTAAATGCTAATAAGACTAAACTAATGTTATTTTCCCCAGAAGCATTACCCTAGATAAATACTCTTTCCTTATTACCAGTAAAGACAACACTTCTCTTGAAACTGTCTCCACTGCCAAACTCTTAGGTATCCTAATTGACGACCAACTAAAGTTTGACAACCATTTGCAGGCAAATATAAAAAAAAACTCGCAAAAAACTAGGCATGCTTTATCGCCATTACCAATTTATCTCTCCCCCCACCACACCAGGTTCACTCTTGCTAACACTTACCTAACCCCATGCCTACTATATGGAGCCTCTATCCTTACCAACCTGCACTCCTCCCTCAAATCTAAACTCTCCTCCTATTACTATAAGATCGCAAAAATCGCAACTGGCCACAGATCCAACACCCATCACTGTACCTCCCTACACCAATTGAAATGGCTTGAACTCCCCAATTATCTCATCTATACACAACTCATCCAAGCACGTAAACTTATATTTAACCCTTCTCTCTGCCCCTCCCTCATCTCAAACTTTAAAATGCATCTTCCTAACAGATGCCTATGATCCAAGCAACAAAATCTAATTGAACTGCATAAACCCTCCCGACCACATGCCAAACATCTTCTTTCCTTCTGCCTCGCATGCCACTGGAACTCCCTCCCACCTCTCATCTGTACCACCAATAGCCTCTCTATCTTTAAATCTCTTCTCCACTCGCACCTAACATCACTGTGGGGATGATCTCACTCTCATCCTACATAATATCTCTATCTATATCACTTCTCCACTCTCACCTAACATCACTGTGGGAATGCTCTCGCTCTCATCCTACATAATATCTCTATCTATAATCTCTTCTCCACTCTCACCTAACATCACTGTGGGAATGCTCCTGCTCTCATCCTACATAATATCTCTATCTATATCACTTCTCCACTCTCACCTAACATCACTGTGGGAATGCTCTCGCTCTCATCCTACATAATATCTCTATCTATATCACTTCTGCACTCTCACCTAACATCACTGTGGGAATGCTCTTGCTCTCATCCTACATAATATCTCTATCTATATCACTTCTCCACTCTCACCTAACATCACTGTGGGGATGCTCTCGCTCTCATCCTACATAATACCTCTATCTATATCACTTCTGCTCTCTCACCTAACATCACTGTGGGAATGCTCTTGCTCTCATCCTACATAGTATCTCTATCTATATCACTTCTCCACTCTCACCTAACATCACTGTGGGAATACTCTCGCTCTCATCCTACATAGTATCTCTATCTATATCACTTCTCCACTCTCACCTAACATCACTGTGGGAATGCTCTTGCTCTCATCCTACATAATATCTCTATCTATATCCCTTCTCCACTCTCACCTAACATCACTGTGGGAATGCTCTCGCTCTCATCCTACATAATATCTCTATCTATAATCCCTTTTCCAATCTCACCAAACATCACTGTGGGAATGCTCTCGCTCTCATCCTACATAATATCTCTATCTATATCACTTCCCCACTCTCACCTAACATCACTGTGGGAATGCTCTCGCTCTCATCCTACATAATATCTCTATCTATATCACTTCTGCACTCTCACCTAACATCACTGTGGGAATGCTCTTGCTCTCATCCTACATAGTATCTCTATCTATATCACTTCTCCACTCTCACCTAACATCACTGTGGGGATGCTCTCGCTCTCATCCTACATAATATCTCTATCTATATCACTTCTGCACTCTCACCTAACATCACTGTGGGAATGCTCTTGCTCTCATCCTACATAGTATCTCTATCTATATCACTTCTGCACTCTCACCTAACATCACTGTGGGAATGCTCTTGCTCTCATCCTACATAGTATCTCTATCTATATCACTTCTCCACTCTCACCTAACATCACTGTGGGAATGCTCTTGCTCTCATCCTACCTAATATCTCTATCTATATCCCTTCTCCACTCTCACCTAACATCACTGTGGGAATGCTCTCGCTCTCATCCTACATAATATCTCTATCTATAATCCCTTTTCCAATCTCACCAAACATCACTGTGGGAATGCTCTCGCTCTCATCCTACATAATATCTCTATCTATATCACTTCCCCACTCTCACCTAACATCACTGTAGGAATGCTCTCGCTCTCATCCTACATAATATCTTTATCTATATCACTTCTCCACTCTCACCTAACATCACTGTGGGAATGCTCTCGCTCTCATCCTACATAATATCTCTATCTATATCACTTCTGCACTCTCACCTAACATCACTGTGGGAATGCTCTTGCTCTCATCCTACATAGTATCTCTATCTATATCACTTCTCCACTCTCACCTAACATCACTGTGGGGATGCTCTCGCTCTCATCCTACATAATATCTCTATCTATATCACTTCTGCACTCTCACCTAACATCACTGTGGGAATGCTCTTGCTCTCATCCTACATAGTATCTCTATCTATATCACTTCTCCACTCTCACCTAACATCACTGTGGGAATACTCTCGCTCTCATCCTACATAATATCTCTATCTATATCACTTCTCCACTCTCACCTAACATCACTGTGGAAATGCTCTTACTCTCATCCTACATAGTATCTCTATCTATATCACTTCTCCACTCTCACCTAACATCACTGTGGGGATGCTCTCGCTCTCATCCTACATAATATCTCTATCTATATCACTTCTGCACTCTCACCTAACATCACTGTGGGAATGCTCTTGCTCTCATCCTACATAGTATCTCTATCTATATCACTTCTCCAATCTCACCTAACATCACTGTGGGAATGCTCTTGCTCTCATCCTACATAATATCACTATCTATATCCCTTCTTCACTCTCACCTAACATCACTGTGGGAATGCTCTCGCTCTCATCCTACATAATATCTCTATCTATAATCCCTTTTCCAATCTCACCAAACATCACTGTGGGAATGCTCTCGCTCTCATCCTACATAATATCTCTATCTATATCACTTCCCCACTCTCACCTAACATCACTGTGGGAATGCTCTCGCTCTCATCCTACATAATATCTTTATCTATATCACTTCTCCACTCTCACCTAACATCACTGTGGGAATGCTCTCACTCTCATCCTACATAATATCTCTATCTATATCACTTCTGCACTCTCACCTAACATCACTGTGGGAATGCTCTTGCTCTCATCCTACATAGTATCTCTATCTATATCACTTCTCCACTCTCACCTAACATCACTGTGGGGATGCTCTCGCTCTCATCCTACATAATATCTCTATCTATATCACTTCTGCACTCTCACCTAACATCACTGTGGGAATGCTCTTGCTCTCATCCTACATAGTATCTCTATCTATATCACTTCTCCACTCTCACCTTACATCACTGTGGGAATACTCTCGCTCTCATCCTACATAATATCTCTATCTATATCACTTCTCCACTCTCACCTAACATCACTGTGGAAATGCTCTTGCTCTCATCCTACATAATATCTCTATCTATATCACTTCTCCACTCTCACCTAACATCACTGTGGGGATGCTCTCGCTCTCATCCTACATAATATCTCTATCTATAATCCCTTTTCCAGTCTCACCAAACATCACTGTGGGAATGCTCTTGCTCTCATCCTACATAATATCTCTATCTATATCACTTTCTACTTCAAACACTTCTGCTGACACCTTCTTAGAAACTGTCTCTCTTTATTCCTCCTTAAAACATTTATATTGGGGTACTTTGCACTACCTTTTACAACTGGAACTAACTCAGTCATTAACACTGTGATACTTTATCTACCCTGACATTTGATTATTGCTAAAACTGTGATACTTATCTACTCTGACATTTAACACTGGGATACTGTATCTATCCTGATACTGATTATTGTTAAAACTCTGATATTTTATCTACTCTGACATTTTATTTTCTAAATTCTCTTAACCTCTGTATCAGTATCTAGTAAATTCACAGTTATGTCTTCTTAGTACTCTGTGTAACTTAGAATTATTTTTGTATTTTGTAATACTGTTATTATAACTAGTTGTATCTTTGGAGCTTTTCTCCCCAGGACCCCATTGAAAACGGGCTCCTCAAGGCCCAATGGACCACGCTGGTAAAAAACTGCAAATAAATAAATAACCAAATTCTTGAACACCACCAAAAATACAGCACCCTCACAGAAATGCAACGTGGAACAGAGACATGACAGAGATAATTTTTGATGCTCTGAAAAGGATATTGAAAACAATCAATCATAATACCCCACTATGGAAATTACTTAAATCTGGCTTACAGCCAGCTGCACAGTTGAATATTCAATATTATTTCTGACACTAACAAAAAAATTACTTTGACTTACCATGGGACCTACCTGACCTGAAATGTATACTTTTCACTGAACAGCTAATCAATCCACCTTCAGACTAACTACTGCCCAACAAAATGGCTAAATAATACTTTGGAAATGGCTACAGAAACTTAAACTGATTACTTAAAATCTGTCACAAAATGCTTACATCTGCCAATGTCCTGAAAACAAAATACTGAGATTCCTAAACCTAACCCATGGCAGAAGCACTCCAATTGCATTACCATATATTTTAAACATTGTTATGTGCAGTCATATTAATGCCAACTATTGCCCACTACTTAGAAAAAAATACTTACGCATTAAGGAACCATGATAATACCTTACTGGGGGCAAAGCTTAGATGGCTAACTGAGAGCAGTGAAGTTTGAGAGCTCCATAAACTAGTATAATAATATAGGAAAATGTTATTATTTTCAAGTTTAAAATGTCAGAAATCTATAGATAGACTACTAAACTACATAAATATCACTTTTGGTGGAGATACACAAAAATTTTCCTGTCAAGTAAATTGGAGATATATTGACTCACTTAATATAAACAACTCAAGGAATTCTCATCCAGATGCTGCTTTGAAAAAAGAACTACAATTGAAGACATCTACCTTACAGGAACTATCTTTGAAGATGGATAGCTTTAAAAATGACTTAGAAAACCTCAAATTAAATTCTCAAAAACAGACTGATACTGTTAAGGAACTATTACAGCAACACCATACAAAATAACAAATATAGAGACTTCTCTAAATGACATTGAAGAGAGACTCAACAAGGAAGAATTCCAAAAAGAATTTCTGCTTAAACAGAATACATGGCTGCTTAACAAAATAGATGACCTAATAAACAGGGAAAGGAGAAACAACATAAGGATCTTTGGTCTGCCTAAAAACACTGAAGGTGAAGACATCATTTCATTCTTAACCTGGATTCCTGAAGTTTTAGACTTGAAAGAGGGAGTTTCATTTGGAATTGAAAGGGACATAGAGCACTGAGGAAACCTGCTTCTAACTCAAATATTCCACCTAGATCCATAGTTATAATTTTTTTTTCATTTCTGGACAAGGAACTAATATTAAAATCTGCTTGGAGAAAATCACCCTTAAAACACAATCAAAGCCTGATAAGGATTGATAACGATTCTTCTTCCAGAATACTAGAACAAAGAAAAAGAGTCTGGCCAATAATAAAACTGTTAAAACAAAACAACATTAAAGCACAGCTGGCCTTTCCAGCCAAGATAAAAATACTTTTTGCCACTGAGATGAGAACCTTTAATGACTTATAAGAAGCTACTATATTCATCAAAAACAACAACATAGTGTCTATCCCAGAAGAAATGGAATGGATGGCCCCTGCTCTTAAAAGAATGTTATTGTTGTTTGTCTTTCGGCTTTTTCCCGGTAAAGGGTCGACACAGCAAAACTCCAGTCCGCTAATGATTGGCAGTAGATTTTTACGAAATGCCGAGGTGCCAGCTTGATGCCTAACCTTCAATGAAGGCACGCCCATTTACGCACGCATGTCTTTCAAATGCTACCCAACTGCGGGGAGGACATGCAGACTCCACACAGAAGGCACTCCCAAGCCAAGCTGAGAATCGAATGGGAGAGCTTCTTGCTGTGAGAGAAACAAATCCTTGGACTGAGGCTAGACAGAAGAAACAAAAAACTGATTCCAAGATAGCTGTCCCAAAAAAATAACTCTTACAACTGCATCTCTCAAAGTATCAACTGATATGGTACATCACTTGTTATCTGTTTTTATTTAAAAAAGGAGGGTTTCTTAAACAACTGGTTAACAGTAATGATTTATTCAGAATGTTCAAAGACTCCAATAATTCTTCACAAACAAAGGTTGGTCAAGATGGGTTACTATTTACATTATATATAAGCCAAGCAAAGCAACATATAATACAAACATAGAAGTTTCTATTCCCCTACTTGAACTCAATGAACACTTATCTTGTTCATTTTTCATTGATTTTTACTTATAATAATTTAAGAAATTAATCAACTAATTCAACAATTAACCCGCGGTGGTGGTGTTGCGGTACTGTTGTCGCCTCACAGTAAGATGCTGTCCGGTTCGATTCTCAGCTAGAGCGTCTTCTGTGTGGAGACATGCGTGAATGGGCGTACCTTCGTTGAAAGTTGTGCATTAGGCCTGGCAAGCCTGTACGTAAAAATCAACTGCCAATCATTAGCGGACCGGAGTTCCACTGTGGCGACCCCTAACCGGGAAAAGCCGAAAGACACAAAATCAACTAATTCAACAAGGTACCATTCATCAGAGTTCAGACTCAAATGTAAAAAATTAACATCATATATAACAGCAGTAACAGCAGAGTGTTTTGAAAAAAAATGCTGTCATGGAGGCTAATCCCTTCTTCAGTTAAAGTATGATTTAGAAATGTCATGCATATCCTGGTTAAATAACAGTAGCAAGTTCTTAGTACAAATGTCATCATTATTCTGTCTAAATATAGTTAATATCAGTTATGGCAGGTATCACAGCTATGAGTGCTGTTTGATCAATCCTGATATGGTGTAAGTGGATGCAGTTGTGTCTGGCAGCTAGTACAAATGTCATTATTATTCTGTCTAAACATAGTTAAAATCAGTTATGGCAGGTATCATACTTTCAAGTGCTGTTTGATCATTCCTGATATGGAGTGCGTGGATGCAGCCATGTCTGGCAGCTAGTACAAATGTCACTATTATTCTGTCTAAATGTAGTTAATATCAATTATGGTAGGTATCATAGCTTTGAGTGCTGTTTGATTAAGCCTGACATGGTGTGTGTGGATGCAGCTGTGTCTGGCAGCTGTTGTATGTTGCCATTTTCATCTCTGGGAAGCTGTGGGTTGCGGCTTGTGATCGATGTTTACTGATGCTTGTGTATGAGGAAGAGACATTTGGTGTTTTAGCCTGGATCCAGGGGAAGGGGGTGGATAAAACTGTAATTTGGGATATTTTGGCAGAGAATAGTTTGTTTATACGTCTGCTGAGTGAGAGGTGGGAAGGCTGGAAGAATGTGTTCTCTCTTGTTGTGGCAGCTTGTTGGGAGTTTTTTTTTTTTTATCTGTTATCTGTTCTCTGTTCTTTTCCTGGCTGCTGCCTTGCTGAAGGGGAGGGGATTTAGGCTTGAAGTTGCAGTGAAGTGAAGCTTTATTTCAGGTGCATCGTGAGCCTCTGGTATGGAGTACACAGACACACTAACAAAAACAGATGCTCCCAGGTTGCTATGGTAACGGTGACAGACTGACGATAATGCTTAATGGCTCTGAGGAGCTTCCAAAATGATTCTTGGCAATGAAGTTTTTGGTTTAAAAAAAATATAATAAAAGTACTGTTTTAAACCACATGTACACATATTGATGGTCTCCCAAAGCATCGTTTAGCTCATTAAGTTGATTCTTGATAAAATAAATAAATAAATAAATAAATAAAACATAATAAGTGCAATTTTATATTTAAAATGTATTTTGGTCCAAACACATTAAGGACTTACATAAGAGTGGAAGTCTAAATTATTGTGTACCCTTTGCAGTGGTCTGGGAGGAGAGCTTGCTTGGATGTGTTGGGCATATGGGGATAGCTAATTCTAGGGGTGTTTGGGATTGCCGGGAAGTGCTAGAAAGTCATCAGATTTCCTTCATGGAAATATCTGTGGGAATGAAAGGTGTGTTGAGTGGTTCACTGGCAGAGTGGCCACTGCATAAAACAGGCTGGTAAAATGGAACAGGACAAATATTGGTTTGGATATTTTAAGAACAGTCTGGAAACACACCACATGAACTAGTGAATGGTATTCTGGCAAAACTGGATGGGCATTGTTGCCCATGCTTGAAGTACTGATATATGTGTATGTAAGGATGGAAATATACTTATAACAAATAAAAAACTAGAAGGGTCTCATAATTTAAAGGCTATGGACTGTATAAACATGCTTGGAAGGAGCTAATAATAAGAATAATCATTAAAGTTTGTGGTTTCTCAAATAACTAAGCAACAGCCAAAAAAAACACACAATAGTTATATAATGTATGATTTTAGTATATCTAGACATAAAATATATAATCATCATATAAGATGAAGCAGTCTGATGAATTTAGATATTAAAGACAGGATTTAATAACATGGGCTTGTGTATAATAACACTACTGTACTAACTTGTCATAAATGACATAAACTACATTGAACATCAAGGTGAAGCATGATGATTTTTTTATATGAGTAAATATGTATAACAAGTCATGTAATTGCTTTAACTTAATTTGTAGTTTTTGTAACCCATCTTGACCATATATAATACTTAAGCTGTTACCAAGGTAACTAATGCTTTGTACATGACATCAAACTGACAAAGTTGTTCAATAGAAACAATAGAAGCCTGAACTTGAAATGTCACAGAATGTAACAAACATATTCTGAACAAATAGTATTAAATTGACAATAGACAGTTTAATAACATAGGCTTGTGTATAATAACACGACTGTTTTAATTTGTCATAAGTGACATGCACTGTATTGAACATCAAGGGGAAGCATGATGATTTTCTCACATAAGAATAACAAGTCATGTAATTGCTTTAACTTGAATTGTGGTTTTGTAACCCATCTTGACCATACATAATACTTAAGCTGTTACCAAGGTAACTAATGTTTTATACATGACATTAAACTGACAATGTTGTTCAAGGGAAACAATAGAAGCCTGAACTAGGAATGTCACAGAATGTAACAATCACATTCTGAACAAATTGTATTAAATTGACAATAATCACACAGTTTAACCTTTGCTGATTATACAAAATAGAATGTTGCCATTTAAATCTAAAAACTTTCAGTATATGCCATAAAATGGCAATTTATGAATATGGAAAAGGAACTTGTAATCATTACTCACAATAAGTGAATTTGTTGTTTTAACCTATAATTTCATTCATTTTATAATAAGAAATGACAGATATGAAAATCCTTATGTGTAGGAAATGGGGGAAGAGCAATGCACTGATAATTAATATGCACTAACTTTCATCAATGTTCACATAAAACAAACTTGATGCTTTATGTAAGTTAGCAACAAAGTGATTACTTAAATGCTGGCAAACAATGAAATATAACTTCTGATATAACCAGTAAAATATATTGTATTATAAACATTAAGTATAAATATTATTACCACCTATTTATATTAAGCAATAAGTTTTGAAAGACGTCATCAATATGTGTGAATGTGTTAAATAACTGTGTGCTATAATATTTTACTGAGGTTTTGTATATGATACATCCTACTTTACTATGATTGAATTGCTTGTCATCTGCCTTACATGTAAATATTAATTGCTTATACAATAAGTAGACATTTATATTGCATTAGACTTCTGTCCAATCTACAATAGTACTATATATGTTCAAAATAATATAAATATTGCTTATTCCTATTACAAATGTTCTCCATATGATAATTCAACTTATGGAGCTCAGATGTTCTGGATTGTCAAGGTATGAGTGATAATCTGATGGATTTAGATTTATGCATCAGATTAGGAATGACTTTCATTCCATGGCTAGTGCGGATCTTAGTTTTGTTAAAATGTATTAATTTAAATTTGTTTTTTCACAAAAACATTTTAGTATGCCTGACCAAAACATTACTTTATTGGTAAACAAAGTATAAAACTGATAATTTGCTTTAAAAGCTCAAACATATTCTTTATAGTTATCAGAGGAAAATATTCAATAGTCACAACAAAACAAAAAATACATAGTCTAAATAAACTAAGATGGATTTAACTTTATTATCTTTAAATACCAGTGGCTTAAACAATCCTAGCAAGAAATCAAATCTACTGAAATATTTTAAACTGAACAAAGCACAACTTGTTTACCTTCAAGAAACTCATTTCAAAACAAATAACAATTATAAATGGAATCTTAAGGAATATATGATATTGGTGCAATCCACTTATAAGACAAAGACAAAAGAGGTAACAATTTTATGGAAAAAAATGTCATTAACCCAGAAATCATTTATAAGTATGAAGATAAAGAAGGCCTTATGGCATTCGTAATAGTTAAATATAATAGAATATGGACCCTAGCCAATCTATACTGGTTCCCAGGCATTGGAACAGGAACTGTTAAAAAACACTTGGATTTCATTTCCAATAATTATAAAGGCAAATTAATATTAGGAGGAGATTTTAACTGTATATTTGATATTTTTGAAACTACAAATAAAAGACCGCTGCATACATCTGCTGTATCAAAAGCTTTAAACAAGTGGGTAGAACCATTTCATCTTGTAGATACTTTCAAATTTAAAGAAGATAAATCTTTTTTGTTTTCCCATCAAGATCACAGATTTGGTACCCAAACTAGAATAGATAAAATATTTGCTGCCCATGACTTACACTTTAAAATCATTAATTTCTCAATCACTCCCTGCCCCTTTTCAGACCAGAATTCAAAATGGGTACAAACCATTAATCTTTAACTCCAGAATTCCAGCAGACTAAAATTAAAGAGTTCAAACCCTGGTTATTATCTGAATTATAGTTCTTCTTAGATATTAATTACACCACAGAGATAAATAAAATAATGATATGGGACTCATTAAAAGCTTACATATATGGTAAAACCCTAACTTGGTATAAAAAAAAATCAGAGAATGAAATTCTGAATTATTAGATCTACACTTCAAACTTTTGTCAGTAAAAGCTGAAAGAAGATCTAAATCATTTGGAGATGAAAAAGAAAGTAGAAGTATTAAACAATAAATACAATGAAATTTTAACACATAAAACTAGTTTAGCTTTAGAAAAACTAAAAATTAATACCGTGGCCACTTCTCCCAAATATCTACATAATTTATCCACAAGAATCAAAATACAATCAAAAACTAATAACATTAAAAGTATGTTCCATGAAAAGAAAGGGAAAAAATGTCTCGGATATAGATGACATTCTTGATGCCTATAGAAATCACTATATGGAACATTTCCAAAACGAAAATATACATATTGATCAATTAAATCTAGATGAAAGATGTTCTAATATAAAAAAATACCAGCAAAATTAAAACTAGATCTGCAAGCACCCATATCCTACAAAGAAATTACAGATACAATAAAATGGGTAAAAATAATAAAGTTCCAGGTATAGAAGGCATACTTATGGAAATATATAAACTTTTTCCTTCAAAGATACCATCCCTTTTCCATAAAACTCAATAAGAAATTCAGTCACAAGCTTTACTACCACCCTCTTGGAGATATTCCTTAATCACACCAATCTTAAAGGTAAACAAATCCCCAAACCTCTGAACCACATATAGAACTATATCATTATTAAATAATGACTATAAGATATTTATGACAATATTAACTAACAGAATGAAAATACCACTATCCAAAACAATACTTAATGATCAGCCTGGATTTATATACCATAGACACACACATGACAATATTAAAAAGATAATTTCTCTTATAGATTATGTTAATAACAAAAATAAACACTCATAATTGGCTTAGACATAGACAAAGTCTTTGATTCCCTAAATTGGGACTATTTATTCAAAATCCTAATAATATTTGAATTTCCTGCATCCTTTGTTCATCTCCTAAAGAATATATATATACAAATAATTTAGTGTATGTCAAGTTAGGTCCTTTTACCTCTAAATCTATACATATAGCAAAAGACACTAAACAAGAATGTCCCATGTCACCGATTCTATTTGCTCTGGCTTTTGAAATACTGACAGATTCAATTTGTAACAATATAAAAATCAAAAGAATAGATGTTTCTGAAAAATGCAATTCTAAAGTGATGCAATTTGCTGATGACATATTACCAACATTATCTAATACAAGGGAGACATTGGAAGAATCAGATATATTAACAAATTTCACATGGCTTCAGGACTCCATTTCAATAAATCAAAATCAAAATTTTTATTTTTAAATAAAAAAAGAACTGCAGACTAAGGGGGATCACATCATAGGGAAACAAGAATTTACCTTAAAATAGCTAGAAATTGAGTTATGCAAGGATAATAATGAATTAGTCTGAAAAATCTACAATAATATCAACACAATTAAAATCTCTGTAGAAAAATGGAACAAAATAATATTAACATTTGAAGATAGACTACAGTTAATAAAAATGGTTTTACTACCCAAGATCCTATATATAGCCTTGGCAATACAACTGTTACCAGAAAGGGATATTTTATTTATTTATTTATTTATTTTACATTTGTTAACCAGTTTAGTCCAGCTGAGCATTAGCTCGTTTTCAGTGGAGACCTGAGGAGAAAAGCTCCGCAATCACCAATATACTTAAAGAAATAAATTCATGACTAATAAAATTTTTATGTTTTCTCAAAAGAAACAGAATAGCTTTAATACATCATATCAGACCATGGAAACAGGGAGGATTAAACTCTGCTGATATACAAACATATATAAAAGCATCAATATCTAAAACAATCTCAGATTGGATAAGTCCAAATTACTCTGCAAATTGGAAAGAATTACTAACTGTAATATCAATAAATGAATTTGATTAACAAAACAAATTTCAAATAACAGATAAAAACAATTTGCCATGCACATATTATGTATTAGTATGCAATATAACATAAGTAAATGCATTAAAACTCGTATGATTAATTATTACATTGACTCATTGAGGAAAATTATTAATGCAGATATAGATTTAAAAATCTTGTTTGTTCTTTTAACATCATTTATAGTCACAAAGAACTTTCCACATAAAATATATAGAGAAAGCATTAATTCTTGGGAACAGAAAGGTTTTGTTTGTTGGCTCCAATGTATCAAAGAACTAAAAGTTTTAGATATGCAGGTAATAAAAACAGCATACAAAATTCCACAACAGGACTGGCTAACTTTACAGAGTATTCTGTCATATTTGCAAGATTTAAGTAAAATAGTTAACGAGTCTTCATTTAAAGAAATATCTAAATTTACGAAATACATATATAAAATCCTATATAATGACTTTGACATGGGAAACAGTATTTCACAATTTTACAAAATATTGATAAACTATAAAACATCACCCAAAACCTCATATTGGAAATATATAACAAAAGAACACTCAATACAGTTAACTAAAGATTTTAAAACAAATATCTTGTTATCGATAAAATATACATCCTTTACACAATACTGGAAAGTGTTTAATTGGAAATGCTTGCACAGAGCATGCTTAACGCAGAAAGAATCAGAAAAATTAGTTCTGCCATAAAAGGAATATGTTGGAGATGCGAGCAAGAACACAATGCAGATTGGAACCACATCTTCTTTGATTGTGTCACAATTAAGCCATTTTGGAATGGTATTAACTTTCTACAAGCTTTATTTAATGAATCATTTTATTTAACTAAAGCTCTTGTATTATTAAATGTGAATGAAGGTCCTTATTAGAATAGGTCAAACATGTATCTAGTATGGACTATACTTGCAATCTCAAGAAAGTGTATAACAAGAAGATGGAATACAAACACAATACCAACTCTGGAAAACTTCTACAGCCTACTGAAGACCACAGCATTATTGGAAATTAAAATTAAAGAACTAAGAATTTATCCAACGCCATTTAGCAACAACCCATGGGGAAAAGTCTTATTGTTGATTGACACTATACAGTAATTGATCAGACACACTGATAATGGATTGGACATACTTATAAAGTAACTGTATACATTAAGATCTGTTATAGTGTCAGGCTAATGTAAATAGTGTACATAGTAATTTAAGATGTTCTGTGTAATACTATGGAATTCATTCAAATGTATTTGAAAAATAAAAAAATTGAGAAGATAATATCTTACTATATAGACATATCTTTAACATAGCCATAGTTAAAATGAGCTTTACTGTGATATTTCCTACAACTAGAAGCACTCTCTTGACAGAAATCAAAATGCTAGCAGCAAAGGTACTTTTAGAAAGCTCCTTATAAAACCCATGTAAGATAATAGTAAATGTATCAATTGCAGCTATTCTGGGGTAGCTTGACTGCATGTCTGTTTTAGTGATTACCACCTCAAATAAGTCTTTCCAGATATAATCTAATCACTTTCCACAGCTCACATGCATAGTATATTGGACACACCTTAATGTTAATTATAAGCTATGTTAATAATGAAAATAATTACATAACTGAGTTAGCTAGTGGTTTAAGATCTAGCACTGTAGGCTCACTTGTTTCAGCATTTGCTAAGTCACTTAAGCTTTTTTTCTGTTGTGTTCTTTCAAGCAGTCTGTGCTGGCATACATGTAGATGTGTTTATTCCCTCAAAATGGGCTATACAATTTTACATACATCACTCTAATCTCATGGAATATGAAGTTGTGATATTGATGTTTGTTTGTCTTTTCAGCTTTTCCCGGTTAGGGGTCGCCACAGCGGAACACCTGTCCGCTAATGACTGGCAGTAGATTTTTATGGTGCCGAGTTGCCAGCCCGATGCCCAACCTTCAGCAAAGGCACGCCCATTCACGCATGTCTTTCAGAGGCCACTCAACCACGGGGGGGACATGCAGACTCCACACAGAAGGCACTCCAGCCGAGAATCGAACAGGAGAACCTCTTGCTGTCAGGCAACAATGCTACTGCTGTACCACCGCGGCTTTGATTGATGTACTGTTTGATAATTCAACTGATTGTACCTAACATGTCTGATTCTTATTGTTCAGGTTGATTATTTTATGTACATGATTTGTATAATTGTATTAACCCAGACCATGACCAAAAAGTGTCCTTGAACCAGTGCACCTATCTAGATCAAATGTGAAAGAAATAAATACATTAAAAACTGACAAGGAAGTTTTCTGGAATTCAAGATAGCTGTGTAATGAAGAATAACTTTAACATGTAGGGTGTTCATTTTGAAGCTATGGACAAAGATTCATTAAAGCCTACACTAAGTGTATATGATCTGTATTCAAGAACATTCCTACCACATATTTTTGCCTTCTAGTCACTAAGAAGCATTACACTAAGTGTACATGTAGTCTACACTTTGTGGTAACCTTTATGAATCCCCTCAATATTTAAGGCTGCAATAAAATCAGCAGGAAAACTAAAATTAGGAAGAAGAAAGTGTGAGTTACGCTTGTGTTGTCTGTTCATTCAGAATGGTGTGCACTTAGTGTAGGCATTAATGGATCCCAGGTGTACTTTTGGCAGTTCTGTTTTGTAGAAAATGTAAACATTTAATAATAACTGGGATTTGAGGAGTTGAGCCCTCTGTATTAATTCTGGTAAGTGATACAAAGTGTGCATTGTAGTACTAGGTATCAGACATTCCCAAACGAGCTGCATTTGCTTAGATGTATATAAACATTTAATAATAACTGGGATTTGAGGAGTTGAGCCCTCTGTATTAATTCTGGTAAGTGACACAAAGTGTGCAATGTAGTACTAGGTGTCAGACATTCCCAAACGAGCTGCATTTGCTTAGATGTATATTGCATGGGATAACGATGTATATTGCATGGGATAACGATGTATATTGCATGGGATAAGTGTGCTGTACTCCACCATAAACTTGATTACCTGGACGTTGCATGTCCACAATTGCCAAAATTCTTGCATTCTATTCTTTTAGGTCTGAATACTGGATTCTTCTCAGAGTACACATGCCTGCCATACCATCTGTCTTTAAGAAATTAATTTTCTTCTTTAATGCAGGGATTGACTATTCATGGTTTCAGACTGTTCCTGCAATAACATCACTATCACTTCTTAGGGAGGCTTGAAGTTCAATTCTTGAAGGTACCATTTATGTCTGTTTTTCATATACCCCCTTAACATGAGCATGACCCACTGCTGTTGGTAGTGCTTTGATTCTGTTCTTCAGTTAACTGTTCATGCAGTGTGTTACAACCTTTAGGTATAACAGCCACACCGAGTGTGTTACAACCTTTAGGTATAACAGCCACACCCAGTGTGTTACAACCTTTAGGTATAACAGCCACACCGAGTGTGTTGCAACCTTTAGGTATAACAGCCAAGATGTGCATCATTACTCTTCTGGAGAGTCAATGTTCCCCCACAGAGTATTAATGTACAGATATTGCGGGATAAAAAAAAAGTCTGCTACTAAGCTGCCAGGAAGCATGGAGTGGAAAAAGTTGCCTTTTTTACTACATCTGGTTTTGCAGTTAGTAAAGAATGAACATTAAAAATAAATAAATCAGTACGAATGAGAACGGCAACAGGCAGTTGCAAGGACTTGCAGGTTTACTTTCCCGTCATTATGTGTGGCTTAAAAAGCTGTGTTTAATGAGGTGGATAAAAAAGAAAGAAAAGACAGTGCAGTTATGTGTGTGCGTGCATGAATGTGAGCACGTGTGCTCGTGTATGTGTGTGTGTGTGTGTGTGTGTGAGACAGAGAGACACACACACACACACTGGGGGATAGAGCTTTCACAATTATCATAGTCATTACTCAGGAATTCAGGCCAGAAAACAGACCAAGAGGCTTTCTATCAACATGCAGTATCTGAACAATAAATCTATGAAACAATAATGTCTGGCTTTTTTGATTGACTGTAATTCTCAGTGATCTACCAGAAAATAAACGGACATGGAAGAATATGAAGCAAATTCAGAGACGTTCTGTAACATCAGGGACAGTTGGCAGGCATGGAGGAAGATGGGATGCAATGCTTTGTACTGTATGATTTTTGTTGTCATTCTCTTGCTCACAGTGAGTATTAAGCGAAAATCACTTTCGCAATTTGTTGAATTTTCCAAGGGCAATTATGTAGTTGGCCAACTACACAACTTTGCCCTTTTCCCCACTGTAGAGCGAACTTGGAGTTGGTATATATAATTACAGGGGTGTGGAGAGTAGAGCCCCCACAATGGGTGGGTGTGGGGCGTGAAGCCCCCCCACTTGGGTGGGTTTGTAGTTAATTGGAGGTTCCATTGTGCTGTGGGGCAATTGCTTCATTGCCCTTGGAAACTTCAGTGAGTCACAGAAGTAATTTTCACTGAGTATGTTCATTGGTTGGTACTAGGCTATCGGCCCAAGGGCCTATACAAGCCTAGCCATAACAATTCCTTTGATATTTCTTCCCACATTATTTAATTCCCTGGACCCTTCTCTAGCAGGGCGACTGACATGATCCCCAAGTTGAATGTCTTATCTCCCATCCAATCGTCAAGGTTTCTTTTGAAGAGGGCCAAGGAGGCGCTCTGCTTAACATGTATGGGCAGTCTATTTCAGAGTATGGTGAGTCTCTGGGTCAGGAACCTATCCCTTCAGCATGTTTTGTTCAATGTGATGACAATATTTAGATCCCTGGAGCATGTGGCTCTGAGGGATTGGGATTTATCCCTCCAGCATGTTTTGTTCATTGTGATGACAAGATTTAGATCCCTGGAGCATGTGGCTCTGACAGATTGGGATCTCTTTAAGTGGAGCATGTCCAACAGCTCAGGGTTTGACATGGCCTTGTATGTTAAGCAGAGATCGCCACTGAGTAGAAGATATGTGACAGAATATAGCTGGAGTTTTTTTAGATGGTCAGCATAGGTCATCTGCTTTAGGCCTGTGATTCTTTTAGTGAGGTATTTCTGCGGCCTTTCCAGCTGTTGCAGATGTCTTGTGAGGTACATACCAAATGGGGCATTGTACTCTATAATGGGTCTAATGAGGTATGAGTACAGTGGGACAATGCCTTCTTTTTTCTGGATGAAAAGTGCTTAGTAATGAGGTGTGCTACCTAGAAGGATTTCCTGACTGTTGAGGTGATGTGGTTATCGAAGGTGAGACCACTGTCAACCAGTGTCCCCAAATCTCTCATCACACTTTCGGTGTTTAGTGTATTGCCACCTATGTGGTAATTCATGGGTACATGGTTTTACCCAAAGGGGATAACTATACATTTCTTGGCATTAAGCTTGTGCCCATGGGTCTGGCACCCAACATCTGTTTCTGTAAGGCCCTTTTGTAGAATATCCACATCATTTGGGGATTCAATAATAGCTCCCAGTTTGCAGTCATATGTGAACTTTGTTAGCCAGAATCCTTAGTGTTTGCCTGTTCATAGGTTCATAGGTTGGTACTAGGCTATCAGCCCTAGGGCCTATACAAGCCTAGTCATAACAATTCCCTGGCTATTTCTTCCCGCAATATTTAATTCCCTGGACCCCTGTCTAGCAGGATGACTGCCATGATTCCCGGGGTGAATTTCCTATCTCTCATCCAATCATCAAGGTTCCTTTTGAAGAGGGCCAAAGAGGTGCTCTGCTTGACATGTATGGGCAGTCTATTCCAGAGTCTGGGGAGTCTCTGGATCAGGAACCTATCCCTCCAGCATGTTTTGTTCATTGTGATGACAAGGTTTAGATCTCTGGAGCATGTGGCTCTGAGGGACTGGGATTTCTTTAAGTGGAGCATGTCCAACAGCTCTCAGTTTGACATGGCCTTGTATGTTAAACAGAGATTGCCTCTGAGTAGATGATATGTGACAGAGTATAGCTGGAATTTTTTTATACTGTCAGCATAGGGCATCTGCTTTAGGTCTGTGATTCTTTTAGTGAGGTATTTCTGCAGCCTCTCTAGTTGTTGCAGATGTCTTGTGAGGTACATACCAAATGGGTCATTGTATTCTATAATGGGTCTAATGTGGGGTAGTACAGTGGGACAATGACCTCTTTTTTTAATGGATGAAAAGCCCTTAGTGATGAGGTGTGCCACATAAAAGAATTTCCTGACTGTTGTGGTGATATGGTTATCAAAAGTGAGACCACTGTCCACCTGTGTCCCTAAGTCTCTTATCACACTTTTGGTGTTTAGTGTACTGCCACCTATGTGGTAATTCACGGGTACATGTTTTTTCTTGGCATTGAGCCATGGCTCTGGCACCAAGCATCTGTTTCTGTAAGGCCCTTTTGTAGAATATCCACATCATTTGGGGATTCAATAACGGCTCCCAGTATGCAGTCATCTGCAAACTTTGCTAGCCAGAGTCCCTTAGTATTGACCTGTATGTCAGAGAAGTCAATGCCAAACAAGAGAGGTCCCAGGACTGAACCCTGAGGTACTCCACTTGTCACTTGTCTGGAACTGGATTTGGAGTTGGCAACTTTTACAGTGTGGGTTCTGTCAGTAAGCCAGTTGGCAACCCATCGAGTGATGTAGAGATTAATGCCCAGCTTAGTAAGTTTATCTATGATTCCAGAGTGGGGGATGGTGTCGAAGGCCTTGGCGAGGTCCAGACAGGCTGCATCCACCTTACCCTCGTCCACAGCTCTGGAGACTGATTCGAAGAAGTCAATCAGGTTCAGGAGATAAGATCGGCCCTTCATGAACCCTAACTGTATGGGGTCCAGTGTTTGAAGGTTGCCAATGTCTTTGTTTATAAGTTCCATGATAATACGTTCCATGGCCTAGCAGATCAGGCTCGGCAGACTTATGGGACGGTAGTTCCCAGGATCCTAGGTAGATTCCCCCCTTGTGGAGTGGGATAACTGTAGCTGTGCTCCACTCAGTAAGCATGAAGCCAGACGTGTGTCTATGATTAAACATGACATTTAGATGAGGTGCCAGTTCATTTTGTAGTTCATGTAGTACACAGCCCAGGATGTCATCCGGTCACATGGATGCTGTATTCTTAGCTTTGGAGAGTGTAGTTTTTACCTGTGTGGCCATTATTACTGGAATTTGGCAATCTTTCGGTACTGAGCTGGGCCCTTTAGGGGGTGAGAAGGGGGTGAAGTTGGCACTGAATCGATCTTCCTGGATATTGGCAATATCCTTGCGATCAGTACATTTAATGCCATTCTGTTGTACCTCAGAGCAGATCTGAGCATTGCCATTTAGAAGATTCCTGACATAGCTATAGAATGCCTTGTGGTTGTCTTTGGAATCTTTCGCAATTTTATTTTCGTAACTAACTTTGGAGGATTTTATGAGGGATCTCAGCTTCTTACTGAGGCTGTTAAGGGAGTTTTTTGCATCCTGGGATTTTCCTCTTTTCTGCAACAGTTTCTTCCTTTTGTTGTAAAGTTTGTTTATGGCAAGGGACCACCAGATTGGCTTCCTTTTTTTGGAGGAGAGCGTCTTGGTTCTATTTGGGATGGCACGATTCATGCACGAGTGGATGTGCTCGTACAGTGTCTTAGTGTAGGATTCAGCAGTCAAACTTTCAGTTTCCATTTGCATGGCTGCCATGAAGTTTGTCACTTCTGACTTGAGTAGCAGGAAGTTGACTTTGGAAATTTTTTTTATGGAGGTTTCCTTACTGGGGGGGTGGCGGAGGGATGTGGATGTCAAGGGAGATTACCTTATCATCAGATCTGACCAACGAGGGGGTGACCATAGGTGTGCAGCATTGATTTCCCATGTTGGTAATGACCAGGTCTAGGATATTGGAGCCCCTGGTGGGACAATGGATTAGTTGATCCAGGGCATTGGAATTTATGAATTCCAAGAACCGTTGGGAAAAGGTGTTGGTACCCGAGTAGTTTTCCCAGTTAATGGCAGGGTAGTTGAAATCACCCAGTATTAGGGTATTTGGTTGTATCTTAATATTTTCCAGTATGTTTAGAAAGGTGTAGTGAGAATCCTGGGGCATGGTGGGGGATCTGTAGCAAGCTACAATTTGGATTGCAGTCTTACCTAGTGTTAGTTGCACCTGGAGAATTTCAGATGCTTTGTGTTGGGCAACTAGCCTGGAGGTGTGAATATTCTTAGTGAAGATGGACACTCTTCTGCCTTTAGTGTTTCGGACTTGGTTTGGTGGCTGAAAGGTGTGGTAAGAATTGTAGCCTGGTATTTCAGGGGTGCTCTCTGGAGCCTTGAACCAGGTCTCAATTGCTGCACAGATATCAATGTTCTCCATTTTTAGGAGTGCCTCGAGAGAGTACATTTTGAAGTTTAGACTTCTAGCATTGAGTAGCATTACCTTCAGATTTTGCATGCTTGTATCTGTTATGGTGGTGGCTTTGTCCTTTGAATCTTGCCTAAAAAAGGTACTATAGGGGTGGCAATAACTTTAGCCAGTAACCTGAATCCCAGAGGTAACAGGTGCAGACCATCTCTGGCAAAGCATTGTGGTTTGTCGATCATGTCGTCCCAGGCAAACAGATACTGGATCCCCTTTGAATGACACCAGAAGCTTAGCCATTTTTTGAAGTCAATCATGTTGTCCTTACACTGTGGTATCATTCTGGGTGAAGGCAGGATGCTACTCAGGGCTAGAGTCATACCTGCCTGGGCCACATGATCCGACAGCTCTTCCATGTCTCTCTTCATGTAGTCCAGGGAGGTACGTCTCAAGTCATGGATTATTTTGTGTTATTATGAAGCTGCCGATATCACAGATGGTCTAGAGGGGCTTTGGTGCCACACCAGGTGGCTCATATTTTATTTCTAAGTTTGATCTTTGCTTTGGTTTCGTTTAAGCCATGGTGCAATTTTTGTTTTAGTTCTAATGGTACGTGCAGGGGCTTGTGAGTCAAGTATGGCAAGAAATTTAGTATTAAAGAATACTACTGCATCGTAGTATGTGTCAATGTAAAGCTGTTTGCTGAAGATAAGTTTCGACAAACTAATATAGACCCTCTGTGTGTGCATATATTGCTACTAGATACTTATGTAACTTATATTTTGGATATAAAATACTTCCTCCAACTACAATAAAATATGTTACAGCAACTTTGAAACATTAGCAGTAGTATTCTTTAATACTAAATGTCTTGCCATACTTGACTCACATGTCCCCGCACGTAACATTAGAACTAAAACAAAAACTGCACCATGGCTTACAAAGGATACTAAAGCAAAGATCAAACTTACAAATAAAATATGGGCCACCTGGCATTGCACCAAAGCCCCTCTAGACCAGCTGTAATATCGGCAGCTACATAATGACACAAAAAAATCCATTCTGCTAGACAAGAAAACTACTATTATAATCTTCAACAAAGACATCAAAATAAACCTCAAACATTTTGGGCAGGTATAAATAAACTCCTCCATCCAGGACAATCCATCACTCTTACCCCTTCCACTTCTACCCATAAATCTCCAGAAGTGATTGCCAAAACCTTTAAGAGCTTTTTTACTGAGACTGTCCAGACCGTTGCTAGCCAGCTAACACCCACAAGCACTAATTCTATCATAACCTCACCCACTACCCATCTCCCCTTAAGTTTTGAACCAGTCCCTATCTCACTTATTTGTTCCCTGCTTAAAAAACTAAAACCGACCACCCTGTCTGCAGATCTTCTACCTGCAGAGTACCTACAAAAAGCCGCAGATGTCATAGCTTATCCAGTCTCAGTCTTGATCAATAAAACCATAACTGAAGCCTCCATCCCCTCCATTTGGAAAACTTCCCATGTCATACCACTCCACAACAGTGGCAATTCCACAGAACTATCAAATTATAGACCCATTGCCATACTTTCATCACTGGCCAAAATAATGGAGAAATGTATTCATAAACAACATTTGCACTATCTCATGCACAACAATCTGCTGGCTAACTCTCAGCATGGCTTTAGGCCACACCTTAGTATCTCCTCTGCCTATTCCTCGACCTATCCAAAGCCTTTGATATGGTCAACCACCAACTACTCACTGCCACTTTGAAATCCATTTCCTTGAATAACCATGCCATTCAATGTATTCAGTCCTATCTGAATTGCAGACAACAGGCTGTCCTATGGGAGGGAAATTTATCTACTCTACTACCCCTCACCCTTGGAGTTCCCCAGGGCTCTATCTTAGGACCTCTTCTCTTTTCAATCTTTATTAATGACCTTTACTCTGCCATTCCAGATGTTACATGCATACAATACGCAGATGATTCCACGTTGATCTGCTCAGCCTTCACCCCATCTGACCTGCATACGCTATCCCAGAAAACATTTAACACAGTTGAGAACTGGCTCTCATGCCATCGTTTGCTCTTGAACCCTAAAAAAACAAACTACTACTTTTCTCCCCCACTCACAGGTCAACATCACTTTCCTTTACGATTTTCTCTAATAATGGAACTGTTATTTCCCCAGATAACCATACTAAACTCTTAGAGGTAACTATTGATAATAACCTTAAATTTGACATGCATATCAATCAAACCATTAAAACCATTAATAAAAAACTGGGCTCCCTATATAAAAATAAACCTTGCCTTACCCTACTAGCAAGGACTGCCATTGTCCGCACTCATCTTCTCTCCAGCCTTTTCTATGCCTCCTCCATTTTTACTAACTTGAACAAATCTGAACTCTGCAAACTCTCAAGCTGTTATAAACACATTGGTAGATTTGACACTGGCTCTGCTTACAGAACTCACCACTGTCAAAACTAAACCTCTAGGATGGCTAGAATTGACTATCTCACTTCAGTACAATCACCTTGTAGTAGCCCACAAAATTCTCAACCAACCAGATAATATCCCTGCACTTAAAACATCATTTATCCCTACAGGAACACTAGGTCTCTGCAATCTTCTAACAAACTACTAATTCAGACACTCAAAACTAACAAGTCAGCTGATGACTCCTTGTTTTCTAACTCGGTAGGCAAAATTTGGAATTCACTTCCAGCTGATCTAACACTAGAACCATTACTAAACCAATTCAAGAAAAATCTCAAAAAGTATTTCATAACACACTGGCTTTGCCCCTGCCAGAATCTAGACTAACTCCTCCCATACTATAGCATACGAAACAGTATTGTAAATAATACTTAGCTGCTTCTATATGATTGTCTGTAACCATATAAGATTCAGCTATGTCTGACAACAATTGTTTTAATGTTCATGCTTAATTTCAATGTAATGTTTTAATGTTTGGAGCTTTTCTCCCCAGGCCTCCACTGAAAATGGACATGTATCCAGTTGGATTATCCCGATCAACAAATGTAAAATAAATAAATAAATAAATTAGGTGGAGGAAACATTGTACATCTGAGACAAACAATTTAACAGATAGCACATTATCTAAGCATAAAAATGCCCCTTCCAGGATGGGTGTTATTGAAGCAATAATACCTCACAAGGAGCAAGCCATGGGCCTCTACAACACTGGAAGGTCAGTTGTTTCCCCTATAATGTCCACCCTGGAGGGTATACTTACACTTAGATAATGTGGTATCTGTTAGGTATTATTGTTTGTTTGAAATGCTGTAGTTCTGTTTATACGGAGAATCTAATCTGACAGGTAAACAAGGTAGTACGAAGCATTATAACATAGGACTGCATAAGCTACAGAAACAGTATCTCTCCCATGTCAGGAACTCTCCCATGTTAGGAACTCTCAGCACTCATTGTTTTCTGTAAGTGATAACTCTCATCTTTGTCCTTAGCTCTTCAATAAGAAGTCATACTTGGGGGGGGGGGGGGGTTCATAGGTACTTACTAGGCATGCAGTCCAGGGGACCATTGAAGAACTTATCCCAAATCCCCAGCTGCTCCCAAGCAGAGTCTGGTTCAAAGTCATGCAGTAGGCAAATGTAGGTGAAAGGATTCAAACCCTACATCATTTGCACATGAAGTAACTATAGGTTCATAGATTAGTACTTGACTAACTGCCCTTGTGGGCCATTTTAAGTCTAACCAATTACCCCATGTAAGAATCAAACCCTGCATCTTGTGTCTGTAAAGTAAACATCGTAACCATTATGTCAAATGTCCTTTAATAGGTCAGTGCTTTAGAGACAGTAGTGCAGAAGATAGCACACTGTCCTTTGCTAGAGGAGGACCAGACAGTTGTAGGTTCTTTTCCCATTGCAGATTACTGAATTCATTTTTAAATTGTTTACACTGCAGTGCAGTATTAGAGGGATGCTGAACTCGCGAATGTGCTGTCCTTCAGATGAGATATTAAGCCAAGGTCCAATCTGCTTGAGTTGGTGGTAGATCAGCTGGATGCAAAAGATCTCATGGCACCTTGGCTCTCCCCTGGAAAGTGGCCACTAGGCTAATGGGACTAAGCCAGTCAACAAAAGATAGATAAATAAATAAATAAACTGAACACCTTGGAGGGATAGGTATGTATCACACAGAATTCTGATTCCTTGGAACTGTCTTGCACTCCACATAAAGCAAAGCAGTTTGCTTACCCTATTCAAACATAATTGGGATGAATGGATAGTCAATCACAAATTCACCCATGCACCATAACAAAGAAGAACATATTGCTTTAGCTTTACTTACATTTGTAAAATTGCCTGTGTGTAACTTATTCTCTCCCTGTCTCTCCCTCTCCAACAATCAGTCATGTCTCTCACAGATAAAGGCAATATGTAAATACCCCATCATAACTCATAACCTTATTTTACATATCTCATCATTATTTATATGTAAAATATACGTTAAACACTACCATGAGAATGTATGGCTAGGCTATGTAAGATCTAACAGATCAGCAGCCCAGTAAGTACAAGTCAACCTGTGAACCCAATTGTCAATGGATGGATCTAATAATTGATAAAAGACTCTGGCACCGAACCTTTGAGGGTCATTACAGGCAGTGAAACTAAAACATTAAAAGAAGACCATGGTCAGTGGTGCAGAGGAATATAAAGATCTACCTGCTACTCAGATGACCTGGGATTAACAAGAACAACTTGTTACCACTCCCACAAGAGAGGAAAACATACTGGACCTGATCATCACCAACATGGGGGCTCTATGCTCCATACCAGAAGTGTATCCTTCACTGGTGAGATCAGACCATAAACTAATCTCACTGGATATTCACATCCCGACCCCACCCCCTGCCCAGAAAACCACAGTGAAAAACTTCTCTAAAGCAAATTTCACACTCCTCAAAACCGAGGTGGAATCCTTCAGCCCCGGGCCTGTGGAAAATATGGCCCAGACCACAGAATCCTTTATAAACGCATTCTATGAACACCTTCAGGAATGCATGGATCATGCAATCCCAAATAAAACCAAGACCCAGTCCTCCAAAGGCAGGCGTCCTGTCTGGTGGACCCCAGCCATAAACAAACTATACAATAGAAGGAGGAAGCTACTACATGATAGAGCAAAATCCCAAAAAGGGAAGGCATCTCAGATCAGTATTAGCAAAAAACTATGGGCACTCATAAAATCGTCTAAGGCCAGCTTCGAGAGAAAAATTGCACAGGACACTAAGGATAATCGCAAGGCTTTCTTTAGTCATGTTAGGAACCTGGGTGGGAATTCCCAGATATGCTCAGAATTAGTCCAAAATGACAAAAAATACACCAAACCCACAGACATTGCCAACATCCTAGCTGACAGGTTCAGCACAAACTTCTCCCCCCCCCCCACCAAAAGGGCAAATATCTATCCCAGCAGAGTGCTGCCCCCCTGACATCTCAGATGCTCAGGTAAGAGCCGCCCTCTCCAAAGCAAAAAACACAGCATCAATGGGACCAGACGGTGTCCCAGGCTGCGTCCTACATGAACTCCAAGAAGAGCTAAACTCAAACATAAAACTACTGTTCAATCTCAGCCTTACTACAGGATATGTACCCAAAGAGTGGTGTACAGCAACAGTGGTCCCTCTCCACAAAGGTGGTGCCTCAATGGATCCTGGAAACTATCGCCCCATAAGCCTGACTAGCTTGGTCTGCAAAGCTATGGAAAGGATCATCATGGACCTCATAAATAAAGATATTGGGGACCTACAGAAACTGGATCCTACCCAGTTTGGCTTTGTTAAGGGCAGATCCTGCCTCTTAAACCTGGTTGATTTCTTTGAAACAGTCACTAAGGCCATTGACGAGGGGAAGATGGTCCACACATCCTACCTGGACCTCGCAAAAGCCTTCGATACAATACCCCACTCGGGCATTATAGATAAGCTCACCAGCTTAAATATAAACCCCTATGTCATTTGATGGGTTGCAAACTGGCTCAAGGACAGAACCCACATGGTTAGAATTGCTGGAGCCATGTCAGACTCCAAACCAGTTACAAGTGGCGTCCCACAAGGCTCAGTCCTGGGATCTCTTTTGTTCGGTATATATTTCTCGGAGGTACAGAAAAAACACAGAAGGACTGTGGCTGACCAAGTTTGCAGATGACTGCAAACTGGGCACCATAATCGACACTCCAGCCGACACAAGCATCCTCCAAAAGGGCCTCATAGAAACAGACAACTGGTGCCAGAGCCATGGCCTCAAGCTAAATGCCAAAAAGTGTATAGTCATCCCCTTTGGCAAAAACAAAGTGCCCACAAATTACCACATAGGTGGTAATCCATTAAGTACAGAAGAAGTAATTAGGGACCTGGGGACCCAAGTTGATAGCAATCTCTCATTTGACAACCACATGGCCAAAGTGGTTAGAAAAACATTTTATATAGCCCACCTAATCATGAAGGGATTCGCATCTAGATCAGGGGAGGTCATCGTGCCATTTTACTCATCCCTCATCATTCCCATAATTGAGTACAATGCCCCTTTTGGGATGTACCTTACCAGACACCTGCAGCAACTGGAAAGACCCCAAAAGTACCTCACCAAGAGGATCAAAGGGCTCAAACAGATGCCATATGCTGCCTGGTTAAAGAAACTCCAGCTCTACTCAGTGGCATACCGCCTGCTCAGAGGCGATCTATGCCTGACGTATAAAGCCATGTCCAACCCAGAATTAGTGGACATGCTGCACCTCAGAAAATCCAAATCCCATTGAGCTACGCGCTCGAGAGACTTGAACCTCAGCACTGAAATAAATAGGACATGCTGGAGGACAGATTCATAACCCAGAGGCTCCCTTCACTCTGGAATAAAATCCCAGTCCAGGTTAGGCAGAGTCCCTCATTGACTCTCTTCAAGAGGAATCTTGATGAGTGGATGGGAGATCCTAGGTTTACCCTGGGTATCACTTCTGTGTCACTGTTAGACAGAGGCACAGTATACTAACCTCGAAAAATGGCATAGCAAAATTATTTTAAAATGGGTGGCGAAAGCCAAACACACTCTGGCTAGGCTTATAAATGCCCTAGGGCAGATAGCCTAGTATGAACCTATGAACCTATGAACCTATGAAGAAAGAACACAAAGGAACATGAGTCAGAGATGTGTTTCTGGTTCAAATAAGCTTTATTTACTAGGTAGCCTCCATTATGTGAGGGTGGGTGCACCCACAAGTGTGCATATCAGCAACTGGGGGGGGGATTAGAAAAATAAAGAAAATCAAGACGACACCCACTCCGTATTCCTTATCTGTCCTAAAATGTATCCATTGCTTCGTCCACTTCATCAGCTTTGCATAAAAGGCAAACCCCTCCTAATCCCTTGGCATAAACTGTGAAAGTCCTTCGCAGCATCAGATTATGTGTTTGCTGCAGCCACGGAATGGCATTACTGTTAACATCCGACGTGCAGTTTAATAATCATATTTCCTGGATCCTTTCTGCATTTCCCTGGTTATGGTGAAACTGTAATCAGTAAACTTCATTCTGCATATATTATTTACTAGAGTGTGTTTACGGGGCAAGTCTGACTGGGCCAGGACAAGCCCTTTTTCAGTGGAGGCCTGGCTCCACAGTTAACAAATCTTACAAGGTGTCATACAATACAAGGCAAAACAGCAAATGTTAACTACCACATATAAATACTATAAATTAGTATATAAATATATATATAGATTTATAAGCAGAAGGACTATAGTAAACGTTTTCCTGGTTCAGCCAAAACTGCAACCCAGTATGCAAATATTTGTTAATATTCCAACCTGTCATTTATTTCTGAGAAAAAAACTTCCACATTTGCACATTTGGTATTTGACTCGTTTTCTGAGATTAATATAAAAACATACACATTTCATTTTTTTTTCTCATTGAAAGGAATCCTAATCATTAATTTTTACAGCTCACCTGCCTCAGGTTATCTTACGCTGGTATTCTAGTCTGCATTCTCCCACTTCCAAAACAGGCATCCTCGACTTAACTTTGCTCCTTGCAGTAACTAATGATATTTTTGGCAGAAGTGCTGTGCAATGCAACTGCAAGTGATTGTAACACCACAAAGTTGTTATTCAAATGAATCTGCTTGTTATGTATGCCTTCTCAAGCAGCAAGGCAGTGCTGGAAAGAGGTAACTGTCAAAGCTCAGCACTGGACTGTCATTTTAGAAGCCTCATTCCAGATCATATGTGACAAGCTGAATCAGAAAGTGCATTATGAAACAAAAAGCACCTTTACACAAATGTGAGCTGACAGCTATTTGTGACTAAACTGTTCAGTTTTCTCATATATCAAAAGTACATAAACATGATTGATTGTTGGAGAGGGAGACACAGAGACAGAATAAGATACACACAGACAATTTTACAAATGGTAGTATAAGTAAAGCAATATGTTCTTTGTTATGGTACGTCTTTGCGTTGGTAGAAATACAAAATTAATAGGTAAACAACAGAAAAAGCATACTAATTAACTTCTATAATTACACTAGCCATATAAACAAGTCTAGATTAACCTCTACTAATGAAATCTACCTGATCTAAGTATGAATTCAATTTAGTCTCAATTGCTGAAAGAGCATTCTTTAATTGCAACCAGAAACTAAAACCCTGTAAAAATATCATGGACTTCACTGCATGTGCTCAATGTGGTATTTCATAAAAAATAATTTGCTCACTTGTGTTAAGAATGAAAAAGTTGAATGCTGTTGGCCACTGTTTGCCATTCTGGGACTTGGGACTTTCTCTGTTTCTTGATGAAGTATTTGGGGTTCTGAGGGCCCGAAGGATTTGACTGTGATTCGGCATTTTTGATGGAAGAGATCGTGTTTCAGGATTTCAGAGTAGAAGGTGTAACGTTATCAGTAAACAATGAAATCACGCAGCCACATGATAAAGTGAATGTACTTGAAGAAAGAAAATTGTGCAAATTTCACAATAAGCAAAAAATTATGTCAGAATTCTAGACAGATAATGACAGATATCTCAGATATAAAAACAAACATGATAATTTCAACCAAAAGTAAAACTAAAAACTCAAGTTACATTGGACCAGACAACATAATCAGTGGTTTCCTAGAAAGAATAAAGAAAAATCTATCTAAATCTCCATAAATAATGTTAAATGGTAATGTCAATGGCACTGTAGGTAGCACAATCAGCTTTGGTGCAGAAAGCTGTGGGTTCTAGTCCTGCACCAGGTAGATTGATAGGTGACTCTGCAGTGTAGCATAAGGGAGGGGATGCACTTTTGAGTCTATTGTCCTTTGGATGACAAGCTAAACCATAGCCCCATCTGCATGAGTTTAGTGGAAGCTCAGGTGGATATAAAAGATCCTACAACACCTATCATAAGGAGTAGAGGAATTTCCACTAGTAGTACAAATACCACCTCAAGTCTCCCATGAAAAGAGGCTACTAGCCTATTGGAACCAACATGGTCAACAAAGAATAAAAAAACAAAAAAAAAAACAAAATGTTAATGTGTGGACACATACGCATCCGTTGGTGACAGGCTACAGTAATACCAATTCATAAGGGGTGTGTGGAGATTTCAGACTCAAACAATTTTAGACCAATAAGCCTGACAAGGGTTCCATGTAAAAGCGTGGACAAAGCCATAATGAAATGCATCCAAAATGGGAATCTACTTCTGTTAGACATTAAACCACATGAGTTTGTTACTGATAAATTTTGCCTTTTCAGTCTTGTGGCTTTCTAAGAAGAGGAAACAGTTGACGAAGGGCATTCAGTGCATACTGACTATCCGGACTTTGCTAATGCATCTGTCATTATTCCATATAGGTGAATAATTAAATTAAAACCATTAGAATTAAATTAAAATCATTAGAAGTGACAGAACCCACAGGGTCAGAGTTGCTGGTGCCATGTCAGACTCAAAGCCGGTCACAAGTGGTGTCCCACAGGGCTCAGTCCTGGGCCCACTCCTGTTCGGCATCTACTTTTCTGAAGTACAAGCAAATACAGGAGGGTTATGGCTAACAAAATTTGCAGATGACTGCAAACTGGGCGCCATAGTCGAAAACACATCTGACACAGATATCCTTCAGAAGGGTCTCACAGAAACGGATAACTGGTGCCAGAGCCATGGCCTAAAGTTAAACGCCAAGAAATGCATAGTCATACCCTTTGGGAAAAACAAGGTTACCCCTAGCTACCATATAGGTGGCAATCCACTGAGCACAGAAGAAGTGATCAGGGATCTGGGGACCCAGGTTGACAGTAACCTATCGTTTGACACTCACGTTGCTAAAGTAGTTAGGAAGACCTTCTACATTGCCCACCTGATCATGAAGGGATTCACATCTAGATCAAGGAGGTCATCATCCCCTGTACTCATCACTCATCAGACCAATGATTGAGTACAATGCCCCATTCGAATGTATCTGACCCGACACCTGCAGCAGCTGGAAAGGCCCCAAAAGTTCCTCACCAAAAGGATAAAGGGTCTCAAATATATGTCTTATGCTGCCCGACTGAAAGAACTGCAGCTCTATTCAGTCGCACCGATTGCTCAGAGGTGACCTGTGCCTGACATACAAGGCCATGTCAAACCCAGAATTGATGAACATGCTTCACCTCAAAAATCTAGATCCTCAGAACTACAAGGGCGGGAGACTTAAACCTTGACACGGTTATTAATAGGACGTGCTGGAGGGACAGATTCATAACCCAGAGACTCCCTACGCTGTGGAACAAAATCCGGTACATGTGAGGCAGAGCACCTCACTGGCCTTGTTCAAGAGAAATCTTGACCATTGGATGGGAGATCGCAGATATACCCCAGGGATTACCTCAGTGTCACTGCTTGACAGAGGCACAGCAAAATAATGGGCATAGTTTTCTTCAAAATAAAGGGGTGGCGAAAGCCACAAAACTCTAGGCTAGGCTTGTAAATGCCCTTGGGCAGATAGCCTAGTATGAACCTATGAACCTATGAACCTATGCTGATCCTTATGTAAGTCATTGGGAAAACTGGTTAAGCAACAGGACACAAGTCGGGGAAGGGGTTTATACATTTGCTCCAAAAGAGATTTCAACTCATCTACCCTTTTACCAGTGGCTGTCCTACAGAGCTCTGCACTGGGACCACTTATTTTTGGACTATTCATCTCAGATATACATGTGGGATGTGGGCTATGGATTACTAAATATACAAATGATTGCACAGTGGGCAGCATAATTACTTATTTTATGTATTTATTTATTTTACATTTGTTGACTGGGCTAGTCTAGCTGGATTCATGTCCATTTTCAGTAGAGGCCCGGGGAGAAAAGCTCCACAATCAAAGAAAAAAAGACAAGAAACTTGTACCAAATAATAAGCACTTCAAAAAACAATGGTAGTAGGACAGCCAACACAAAATACATCAGGTGGACAAATTATAAACAAAGGAATAGAAATAGAGTTATAAAACGTTTGGAGTCCTGATATCACAAGACATAACATGCTGAAAGTATTACAAAGACGATTATCATTGAATATAAAAATATTAATGTTTTTTTTTTTTTTTTAGTAGTTCAGTGGAATTGTTGAAATTAAAGTAGTCAGCTAGTACTATAGTAATGTAGTAAAGCAGTTGAGAGGCTGGAGGCAATAGAAGTTTACTTCAGTAAAGGATGCCAACATTCCCTTGTCCAATACATCTAAGATGGTTTAAAATATAAAATTACTAGTGCACTAAAAATGTACTTTTAGTATCAAACATTTTGTATTTCTTTTTTACTTGGTGAAAGAACATAAATAATGATGGTAGAATAAGTGCTTATTTTGTACTTATTTTCCATTTTATGTTAATTGTTCTTTGACTTTTTATTGTGTGTGAAATTGATCTCTGTAAGATTGCTGTTTAATTTGTTTTTAGTAGAACTGAATATTATATCATTGAACTGTAAATCTTAAATGTAAAAGTTTATGCCATGGAGCTTTTCTCCCCTGGCCTCCACTGACAATGGGCTCTCTTAGACCCAGTGGACTTTCCCAGTAAACAAAAAGCAAGCAAATAATAAATAAATAAATTATAGAAAATACTCTCATCATTATAGACCTAGTGGACAATAGTAGACACAGATTTACACTCTGACCAGTGACCAGTCATCATTACAGACTTAGGGAACAATAGTAGATACAGATTTACACTCTGACCAGTGACTAGCCATCATTAAAGACCTAGGAGACAATAGTAGATACAGATTTATACTCTGACCAGTGACTAGTCATCATTAAAGACCTAGGAGACAATAGTAGACACAGATTTACACTCTGACCAGTGACCAGTCATCATTACAGACCTAGGGGACGATAGTAGATACAGATTTACACTCTGACCACTGACCAGTCATCATTAAAGACCTAGCGGACAATAGTAGACACAGATTTACACTCTGACCAGTGACCAGTCATCATTAACGACCTAGGGGACAATAGTAGCTACAGATTTATACTCTGACCAGTGACTAGTCATCATTAAAGACCTAGGGGACAATAGTAGATACAGATTTACACTCTGACCAGTGACCAGTCATCATTAAAGACCTAGGATACAATAGTAGACACAGATTTACACTCTGACCAGTGACTAGCCATCATTAAAGATATAGGAGACAATAGTAGATTTACACTCTGACCAGTGACTAGTCATCATTAAAGACCTAGGGGACAATAGTAGACACAGATTTGTACTCTGACCAGTGACAAGTCATCATTAAAGACCTACGGGACAATATTAGATACAGATTTACAGTCTGACCAGTGACCAGTCATCATTAAAGACCTAGGGGACAATAGTAGATACAGATTTACACTCTGACCAGTGACCAGTCATCATTAAAGACCTAGGAGACAATAGTAGACACAGATTTACACTCTGACCAGTGACTAGCCATCATTAAAGATATAGGAGACAATAGTAGATTTACACTCTGACCAGTGACTAGTCATCATTAAAGACCTAGGGGGCAATAGTAGACACAGATTTGTACACTGACCAGTGACAAGTCATCATTAAAGACCTACAGGACAATATTTGATACAGATTTACACTCTGACCAGTGACCAGTCATCATTAAATACCTAGGGGACAATAGTAGACACAGATCTACACTCTGAGCAGTGACTAGTCATCATTAAAGACCTAGTGGACAATAGTAGATACAGATTTATACTCTGACCAGTGACTAGTCATCATTAAAGACCTAGGGGACAATAGTAGACACAGATTTACACTCTGACCAGTGACTAGTCATCATTAAAGACCTAGCGGATAATAGTAGATACAGATTTATACTCTGACCAGTGACTAGTCATCATTAAAGACCAAGGGGACAATAGTAGATACAGATTTACACTCTGACCAGTGACTAGCCATCATTAAAGACCTAGAGGACAATAGTAGATACAGATTTACACTCTGACCAGTGACTAGTCATCATTAAAGACCTAGGAGACAATAGTAGATACAGATTTACACTCTGACCAGTGACTAGCCATCATTAAAGACCTAGGAGACAATAGTAGATACAGATATACACTCTGACCAGTGACTAGTCATCATTAAAGACCTAGCAGACCATAGTAGACTCAGATTTACATTCTGACCAGTGACTAGTCATCATTAAAGGCCTAGCGGACAATAGTAGATACAGATTTACATTCTGACCAGTGACTAGTCATCATTAAAAACCTAGCGGACAATAGTAGATACAGATTTATACTCTGACCAGTGACCAGGCATCATTAAAGACCTAGGGGACAATAGAAGATACAGATTTATACTCTGACCAGTGATTAGTCATCATTAAAGACCTAGGAGACAATAGTAGATACAGATTTATACTCTGACCAGTGACTAGTCATCATTAAAGACCTAGTGGAAAATAGTAGACACAGATTTGCACTCTGACCAGTGACTAGTCATCATTAAAGAGCTAGGAGACAATAGTAGATACAGATTTATACTCTGACCAGTGACTAGTCATCATTAAAGACCTAGTAGACAATAGTAGACACATATTTACACTCTGACCAGTGACTAGTCATCATTAAAGACCTAGGAGACAATAGTAGATACAGATTTATACTCTGACCAGTGACTAGTCATCATTAAAGACCTAGCGGACAATAGTAGACACAGATTTACACTCTGACCAGTGACTAGTCATCATTAAAGACCTAGGAGACAATAGTAGATGCATATTTATACTCTGACCAGTGACTAGTCATCATTAAAGACCTAGTGGACAATAGAAGATACAGATTTATACTCTGACCAGTGACTAGTCATCATTAAAGACCTAGGGGACAATAGTAGACACAGATTTACACTCTGACCAGTGACTAGTCATCATTAAAGACCTAGGGGACAATAGTAGACACAGATTTACACTATGACCAGTGACTAGTCATCATTACAGACCTAGTAGACAATAGTAGACACATATTTACACTCTGACCAGTGACTAGTCATCATTAAAGACCTAGGAGACAATAGTAGATACAGATTTATACTCTGACCAGTGACTAGTCATCATTAAAGACCTAGCGGACAATAGTAGACACAGATTTACACTCTGACCAGTGACTAGTCATCATTAAAGACCTAGGAGACAATAGTAGATACAGATTTATACTCTGACCAGTGACTAGTCATCATTAACGACCTAGGGGACAATAGTAGCTACAGATTTATACTCTGACCAGTGACTAGTCATCATTAAAGACCTAGGGGACGATAGTAGATACAGATTTACACTCTGACCAGTGACCAGTCATCATTAAAAACCTAGCAGACAATAGTAGACACAGATTTACACTGTATATTCTATGGTCCATTTAATTTTAAAAGAGTTTTTAGGTACTTTGTGGAGATCACCATATCACTTTATTTCCCATCATTCTGACCCATTATTTTAGCCATTGCTGTTTTTGTATCTTTACAGTAAA
This sequence comes from Protopterus annectens, assembly GCF_019279795.1. Taxonomy (NCBI): domain Eukaryota; kingdom Metazoa; phylum Chordata; order Ceratodontiformes; family Protopteridae; genus Protopterus; species Protopterus annectens. Next base: position 1,734,044,767 of record NC_056729.1, on the reverse strand, counting down.
CCATGTAAATTAACTAGAAAAACTCTAAGAGCTGGAAAAGTTAAACCATTGAGGAAAGCTTCATATCTGCATTATGTTATATTTCCTTCAATTTACTCTCAGGTGACCTTTACCTGATCCATAAAGAAATGTCTGATCGTTTTCTATTTGAAAGTCTATGTCTAGAAAACACCACTAGGGAAACTCACACCAGAGTGGGGAACCTAAATAAACATTAGTAGACTCTAAAAAATGACAGCTACATTGCCCTACCCTCTCCCTGACTATGGAATAAGCTGCTTTGTTTCATTTTAAAAGGTTATAAAAACATTTATTGAACTGTATCATCACATCATTAAAACTGGAAACTTAGTGAGTTTAATGCCTTGTATATAGTGTCAATAAAACGTGCTTTAAGTGTTTTAAAATGTAAAATCACAAACTGAACGTTGTACTTTATTGATCATATGCAGGACTCTTTCAAGGTGGAATCGTTACTGTTAGTGAAAATTATCATGTAATGAACTTGGCTAAGAGTAAGAAAAGCATTTTACAAATTAAACTAAAAAATGTAACAATATACATTGCACTTTTTAATTATTATTATTATGATTATCAGATAACCATGTTGTAATTAAGACACATGACTAATTTATAATGACTATGTGATTTTCAGGACAATGTTTCCTTTACAGTTCTATGCTTATTAAGAATGAACTATTTTCACACTTTAATGTAAGTAAAATCAAAAATGCAAAACAAACTCCAACTCCAATGGAGACGGCAACAACCAGCAATGCACTACTAAAAACGATGGCAAACAATTCTTCCTTGGATCAAAGATACTTTATTCCATGTGTAAGTGCTTTTGTAATGAAACATTACTTCTTCAGACACATAAAAATCTTTAAAACTGATGCCTTACATATATATATTTTATTTTATTTATTTATTTTACAGTTGTTGACCGGGCTAGTATAGTATATATATATATATATATATATATATATATATATACTATATATGTATGTATATATATATATATATATATATATATATATATATATATACATACATACACACACACACACACACACACACACACAAACTAATTAAAAGCATCCAATCAGATCAAACTATTTTCACACTTTAATGTAAGTAAAATCAAAAATGCAAAACAAACTCCAACTCCAATGGAGATGGTAACAACCAGCAATGCACTACCAAAAACGATGGCAAACAATTCTTCCTTGGATCAAAGATACTTTATTCCATGTGTAAGCGCTTTTGTAATGAAACATTACTTCTTCAGACACATAAAATCTTTAAAACTGATGCCTTACATATATATATTTTATTTTATTTATTTATTTTACATTTGTTGACCGGGCTAGTATAGTATATATATATATATATATATATATATATATATATATATATATATACATATATATATGTATGTATATATATATATATATATATATATATATATATATATATATATATATATACATACATACACACACACACACACACACACACACAAACTAATTAAAAGCATCCAATCAGATCAAACTATTTTCACACTTTAATGTAAGTAAAATCAAAAATGCAAAACAAACTCCAACTCCAATGGAGATGGTAACAACCAGCAATGCACTACCAAAAACGATGGCAAACAATTCTTCCTTGGATCAAAGATACTTTATTCCATGTGTAAGCGCTTTTGTAATGAAACATTACTTCTTCAGACACATAAAATCTTTAAAACTGATGCCTTACATATATATATTTTATTTTATTTATTTATTTTACATTTGTTGACCGGGCTAGTATAGTATATATATATATATATATATATATATATATATACTATATATGTATATATATATATATATATATATATATATATATATATATATACATACATACACACACACACACACACACACACACAAACTAATTAAAAGCATCCAATCAGATCATACGTGTTTTCCTCCAAATTATAAAGTTAATTGACTGAACAATTTAAAGACATACACAAGTAAACATTGTCGAGTCCCTAACTAATACTAAAAAGCCATGTATCAAAACAAAGCAATCTTTCCCATACATACTTATGACTCTGCATGAACAACAATAATAAAAATAATAATAAATTAATGCTTGAGCCTCCTGTCTTTCAAAATAGGTTTGAGGGGGACCATATCATTCGGTCCTGACCCCTAGTGAGCTCCTGAACTTAGAATCCATTTTAACTCCTGGGATTCAGTCTTATTAGCTGAGTCACCCATTCTAGGATTTTCATGTATCACCTGAAGGACCTGGAACACAAATGAATGAGTTTCCCCCTCCATCAAAATATGTTTAGATAGAGCACTTCTCACACAGTATGCATTGTCCCCAATCCTTTCTCTAAGCCTGCGGTTTGTTTTACCTACATAGAATCTAAAACATCTTGTACAATGAGCAATATACACTTATATTTTAATATTGCAATCTGCGCTGCATTTAATCTGCCATAAATGTCTGGTGTCAGGATGTTTAAAATATCTAGACTCATCCACACACATGCAAAAATTACATGTCCTACATTTCTGTGTACCTAGAGTCAAGTCAATGGGAGATTTCAACAGTCGTGGGTAACATAACTGTTGCTTTAAATTCAATCTGTTCTTGTATGTAAACCTAGGTTTCATGCCAACTATCTCAATGACCTCTTCATCTGTCAATAAAATACACCATTTCTTATTAATAATCTGTTTAACCAAATGCACATCTTGAGCAAATGATAAAACTACTCGAACCTGTGTTACTACAGTCGATTTCCAAGACACTGTCCTGGCTTTAAAAGTGTTCAGTCAATTAACTGTATAATTGGAGGAAACTTGTATGATCTGATTGCATGCTTTTAATTAGTTTGTGTGTGTATATATATATATATATATATATATATATATATATATGTGTGTGTGTGTGTGTGTGTGTGTGTGTAAGGCATCAGTTTTAAAGATTTTATGTGTCTGAAGAAATAATGTTTCATTACAAAAGCGCTTACACATGGAATAAAGTATCTTTGATCCAAGGAAGAATTGTTTGCCATCATTTTTGGTAGTGCATTGCTGGTTGATGCCTTCTCCATTGGAGCTGGGGTTTGTTCTGCATTTTTGATTTTACTTACAACACCTTGTTCTTGGGACTTCTGTTGAACTTTTGTGTATCTGCTATGAACAGGTGTCGTGAGTATGGCAGAAGGCAACCACAGAATTGTTGATGGAGAAATGCAGTGTTTGAATGAATGGGTTGTTAACAAGCATTTGACTGATGAATGCTTAACGGAATTACACAACCCTTTATTTCTTGGTGACTTACTGGAGCTATCTGAAATTTTGCTACAAGATCAGGTTTCTGACTTTAAGGTACATGAAGTAAAACGGAGCCTTGAAAATGACTTGTTTAAATATAAGAGACTGCTGTACCAGCGTTACCATTTTGAGGCTTGCTTGAAAAAGTGTGTTGTTCCCAGAGGACTTAGGGTCCTGAATATGCCAACTTATGGGAACATGTATCAAACATTGCTAGCTGAATGGCAGAAAATTAATTTGGTGACAAGCAGACAATACATTCAACTCCTTATAGAATTTTTTCAGCCCATGGAAAAGGAGTTGAGTGACAATATAGTATGGCAGCCAGCAGAAATTAAGTGTTTGCTGAGGGAGGAGTGAGCAAACATTTATTTGAATGAGCTCACGGAGAAGGTGACTGTATATGGAAATAAACTGTTAATTCAGAAAAAGAGGAAAGCTTGTGAGAGATCTGTATGACTTCTCACATCAACATGTTTTCATGTGGCCCAGGAATTGTCCTGCGCCGGCTAGTAGAGAAACCGATCAACGTCCGAGAACAGAGTTTCCATCCAATCAGAGAGCGGATGCTGAGGAAATATCCAATTCGGTCTCAGGAGCTTCAGTTGAGTCCTTGGAGCCACCTCTTTCAGTTTACTCTACTCCCTTGGTTCAACTGTCTACAACAAGCAATGCAGGTGTTGCTTCTGTAATCACTGAAGATGGGCCAACAGTAAGACGAAAAATTCTACCAGGCCAGAAGGAAAAGTTGGAGCAGGTTTTTTCTATGTTCCCTATGCTGATACGAACAACATGGAAAAGGTTGTTTAACAATGGAATCCAGCAAGGTGGGCAGAACTGAAAGGAACCACCTACAAACACCCAGACACGAACATTAAAGAAAATGTGGGGGTTCGAAGAACGGGACTCGTCTGGAATATCTTGCAATATGAACTGACTTCAGCCAAAACACAACTTCTTTCAAAAGGTTTGAGCTTTGTGCCAAAGGTGAACTCTGACTTTAGTGACATTTTAATTCAGCTATGGGTGTTTGCACGTAATGTAACTTTGAAAAAGCTGTTTGGAACTAAACGTGATAATGTTGCATTTAGTTATAAAAAGTCGAGTGTGTTTGTTCCTAATATGCCACCGAATTTTGAGATTTTTATACAAGCCTGTGAAAGGGATTTGTATAATGATTTTTGCAAATTTGAACATAAGAATTTGGATAATCTAACTAAACATGAACGACTGGCCTTGTCTTGTTTATAGAATAATAATGAGATCGTTATTCGTCCATCTGATAAAGGAGGTCCTGTGGTTATTTTGGATGCTTTGTATTATTATACAGAAATGACAAAGATGCTTTCTGATGTGAATGTATACAAGATGGTGACACGAGAAGTGATTCAAAAAATGTATGAGAGTGTGCATACACTTCTGTATGAAAGTTTGTGCTTAGGACATTTAACTAAAGATTTGTTTGATTTCTTTACAGTAGAGAGTCCTATTATACCGCAAATACACGGCCTCCCTAAAATACACAAAGACCCCTTAAAGCCCAAATTTAGACGGATAGTTGCAGGGGCTGGGTGGATGACTGAGCTGATTTCTGTGTATTTGGACAAGGAACTGAGGAAGATTTTACAGGATTATCAATTGTGCTTAGGGACACTGAACATTTTTTAGTTGATTTGCATGCATTCATGACTGACAATGTGGAAGGTAAATTCGATCTATTAGTGACTCTAGATGTAGTATCCCTGTTCACATGCATTCCAAACAAGGAAGGCTTAGAAATGGTCAAAGTGTGTTTAATGAACCATGATGCTTATGATGTAATGAGAGCTGATTTTATATGCATGTTGTTGGAAATAGTGCTTGAGTATAATATTTTTCTGTTTGACGGTAAATATTACTGGCAAACATCTGGGATAGCAATTGGGACTAGTTGCACAAATGCATATGCTAATCTTGTGATGATGGAGTGGAAAAAGAGATTTATTAGAGTAGGGGTACATCCAATGTTAGATTTTATAGAAGGTTTGTAGATGACCTCTTTATTTGTTGGAAGGGTGATCGTGAACAACTGGATGCCTTTGTTGAAACTGAATAACAGCTGTGACTTTCTTAAGTTCACCTATTAGAGTTCAGCACTTAAAATTGACTTTTTAGATGTGACAATTGTTAAAGAGGTGATGCAGTTTTGTACCCGTTTACATAGGAAGGAGAATCATCCTTCGTTTTTGGAATGTAGTAGTATCCACCCACCACATATGTTTAATAGCATTGTGAAAGGACAAATATTAAGGGTGTCCAGGTTGTCATCTTTACATACTGATTTTGAATCAGGGTTGGAATATTTGAGGAAAGCTTTTATCAGTAGAGGATATTCTACAAAGGAGGTGGGATGTGCATGTTCAAAAGTGAGGAATGAAAGAGAGGGGAGGGGGAAGCCCTACTCTGATGCTCACAGGACAGTGTCTCAGAAATCGAGTGAAGTAACACAGGTTCCAGTAGTTTAATCATTTGCTCAAGATGTGCATTTGGTTAAACAGATTATTAATAAGAACTGGCATATTTTATTGACAGATGAAGAGGTCATTGGGATAGTTGGCATGAAACCTAGGTTTGCATAAAACAAATTGAATTTAAAGCAACAGTTATGTTACCCACGACTGTTGAAATCTCCCATTGACTTGACTCTAGGTACACAGAAATGTAGGACATGTAATTTATGCATGTGTGTGGATGAGTCTAGATATTTTAAACATCCTGACACCAGACATTTATGGCAGATTAAATGCAGCACAGATTGCAATACTAAAAATTTTGTGTATATTGCTCATTGCACAAAATGTTTTAGATTCTATGTAGGAAAAACAAACCGCAGGCTTAGAGAAAGGATTGGGGACAATGCATACTGTGTGAGAAGTGGACAGGAGCATAGTGCTCTAGCTAAACATATTTTGATGGAGGGGGAAACTCATTCATTTGTGTTCCAGGTCCTTCAGGTGATACATGAAAATCCTAGAATGGGTGACTTAGCTAATAAGACTGAATCCCAGGAGTTAAAATGGATTCTATGTTTAGGAGCTCACTAGGGGTCAGGACTGAATGATATGGTCCCCCTCAAACCTATTTTGAAAGACAGGAGGCTCAAGCATTAATTTATTATTATTTTTATTATTATTGTTCATGCAGAGTCATAAGTATGTATGGGAAAGATTGCTTTGTTTTGATACATGGCTTTTTAGTATTAGGTAGGGACTCGACAATGTTGTACTTGTGTATGTCTTTTTAAATTGTTCAATTAACTTTTTAATTTGGAGGGAAACTTGTATGATCTGATTGGATGCTTTTAAGTAGTTTGTGTGTGTATACATATATATATATATATATATATATATATATATATATATATATGTAAGGCATCAGTTTTAAAGATGTGTCTGAAGAAGTAATGTTTCATTACGAAAGTGCTTACACATGGAATAAAATATCTTTGATCCAAGGAAGAATTGTTTGCCATCGTTTTTGGTAGTGCATTGCTGGTTGTTGCCTTCTCCATTAGAGTTGGGGCTTGTCCTGTATTTTCACACTTTCTTAAGAATATGGGTAGTGGTTGACTTAAGAACTGAGCTACAGACACAGAAAATATATTGTTAATATATCTGTCTGTGTCTCTCACTCTGTTTTTTTTAAAGTTCTCAATGTGTTAGCTAGCTGTAAGCAAATAAGTATGCAAAATATGCAAATATAATGGAGAAAAATATTGATGGCCTTTTTTGCACGGCAGATTGAATGAAAATGCACTGAAGGAACCTGAAATAAGTTTCTTTTTAATAGCTGAATGCATATATTTCAAAACAATGCACGGATTCTGTCTGGCTAATTTCTGGATTCTCATAATTCTTACACATGGTGAAAGACCACTAGTAAAGAATCAGGAGAAAACTGTACAATTCAGCTCTCCAGGGAAATATGTGCTTGGAGGAGTATTCCCATTTCATTCTACGGTGTTGCACATTGATAGTCGAACAGAACCAGAACCTTTCATTTGTGACGGGTGAGCAACAAATTTTGTGCTAATGCAGTTCTTTTGTAATATGGGTTGTTTTACATAGCTAGTTTGCTATATTGAAAAGTGTAAGAAAAAAGACTAGCTATCCACTAAAAACTGAATGTCCCCACTGTGCGTGGTATTAAACACCTAATTATTGTAACACAGTTTACGAACATAATTACTTCCTAGGATGTCAAAAGCAGTTAATCCATGAGAAAAAAGCAGCACTTCTAGTTACATGAGAGTACTGGAAAAGAACATCCAAAATACAGCAGGCGCATACCTCTCAACTGTCCAGATTTTCGCAGAATGTCCAGATTTTTGACTCATATTTTTGATCTGTTTTTCATAAAAGTGTGATTTTCTGGCAAATTAGTGGCAAATCATTTCAAGACTGAATTTAGAAACTAATTACAGACATTTGAGTTTCAGACAATGCTCTTAAGTAAATTCATGCTAATGCGAAATCTGTTATAATATTTAAAAAATGTCCCTATTTTTGGGCCTTTGTCCCACTTTTATTCATGGTTTTGTCCAGATTTCTTGCTGTAAGAGGTTGAGAGGTATGCTTCACATCCTTAAGAAAATGTATGTTGGAACAAGCCCTGTCACTCTAGTGACTTTCTAAGTTTATAATAGTAATATTTTAAATATATCCCTATTTTTAGACCTTTGTCCCCCTGTTTTCTCAGCCACTGTCCAGATTTCTTGCACTAGGAAGTTGAGAGGTATGAGCAGGTGAAGCTTAGAGGAGTGATTAAAAAATAATCACCATACCATTCACTGAATCAGTAAATGAAAAGGAATATTAATGCAACCAATATTACTTCAAAACAGGGTGCCTTAAAAAACAGAGATACTGGTGTACAGGGGCCCTACTCACAGAGGAATCAGGGTTAAATAAAATAAAAGTAACTCTCACCTGTCCCTGATTTTTAGGTATGTCCATGATTCTGATTCAAATGTTAGTTCTGTCCCTCATAATCCCTCCTAAAATTAGTTACTTTTGGAGAAAAGGTGATGAATTTACATTTGATAAATGATGAGAATAATTAGAGTTACATACGTCTTTTACTTCAGAAATGCATTAATTAACATTCGTTAATTAACATTCTCTAATTCGATCAATGATGTAGATGAATAGCAGTAATATTATAAAAGCGTTCCTGATTGTCCCCGATTATTTTTGCATTTGTCCCCGATTTGTTGAGAACCCTTAACTCAGCTGATTTAATCTTACAGCTGTCATAGGCATTTGTACAGATGCTTACTGACACACAGGAAACTGGTCCAATGATGAATATGTGGGGTAAGGGTATGTAGTAAAGAACAGAGGGGCATCATCTTTTGTTCATCTTAAGCTGGGTGAAAATAAGGAACAGGCAGGAATGTTAGTAGGAATTCTGGGGACCTATGTGTTCTAGTCAGGCTTTGTCTGAAATGAAAAATGAAGAACAAAGCAGGCCTGCAACATGTATGAACTGGAATATGGGAGAAAGAATGAGGCATCTAACATCCGATTCAAAACAGAATAATTGCTGGTATTCATGGTCAGACCATGACACTATCACAAATGGGCTCAGTTAACTTTAAATGAAAGAGCAGTTAGATACTGGGGTGAAAAAGGATGGAGTGTTTTGAAGAAGGTAAGATAAGGGAATTGTTATTTAATTTTAATTGGTGCAGTTACCCGACTTTGGGATGGAGTCCCTGTCTGTTTCCATAACTGAATCAGATAATGGGGCTTATATCAAGTCTTATACCATAATAAAAGGAAGCAAACAATCTGACATAGATTCAGAAAAAGAAAATGTCAAGTGTCAAGTTTTTTGAGCTGATATTCAGAGACTAGTGTCTTCTATTTGTACTTGTTTTTAATCCAACTTGCCCACAGACTTAACATATCTACTGCACCTTCACTTTCACTCAAAGTGCAAAGGTCATTCTGCAGGTCTATTGGGAAGATGTCATCTTTGGGATCTCTGGCTCTTTTACTGGCTGTTTTGTAACAAGACCATTTACTGAAAAAAGATAATTTTCAGGGAGTATTTACTCTTGAATGAACATTTTAAAGAACAGTTATTAAGACAATAGCTTTAATGTTATTTTTTTCATGGCTGAGTATGGTTACAAAATCTAAATGAGTGGAGAACAAGCTGTTTATGAGTTGCCAGACAGAATCGCCTATTTTCTTAGTGCAGTTAGTTTTCTCTAAGAATTAAATGAAAGCTTAATTCTCTTAACCGCTTTGCCTTATCGAAGAATCTATTCACTAAAACAACTGTGCTATTTAACTAAAGTGTAACAAAAGCATGGACGGTTCAGATTTGGGTTGCCAGATTTGACAAAATGGGCTTTGTGCAGTCCATCCCCAGCATGAGTAAGCATGTCACATACCCAGTGGTCCTACTGCATTTTAGAAGATATGCACTTATGCCTAATAGACTTTTGTGATTAAAAAATATAGTATAATTATAAAACTATCCTCTGTCGATATACGTATTATTATCAGAATTTCTACATGTGTATTGTACGACTCTAAACAAGTTTATTAACTAGATTGATACTTAAGTCCTGAAAAATGGCATTTGATTCTTCAGGTATAATCGAGTTAATCAATGAAAAATAAAAACTGCTGCAATGAGCAAAATACCAGAAACCTCACTCATTTTTAACATGGAGTATGCAAAGCAGAAGTAGTCGGTACACAGGTCTGTGCACATTTTGGTTTCAGTGGCTCAAGGGGTAGCACATTTGCCTTTTGTGCTTGAAGAACAGATGGCTGTGGGTTCTCTTCCCACTCCAGGTGACTGATGCATTTTCAAATTGCTGACACTTCAGTGAAGTATTAAAGGATACTGCACTCCTGAGTGTGCCATCCTTCATATGAAATGTTAAACGGAGGTCCCACCTGCTGATGGATGTAAAAGATCCCCACAGTATCTGTCTAAGAGAAGAGAAAGTCCATGATGCTTTGGCCAAATACTTCCTAGTTGTATAAATACCACCACTAATCTAATCAACAAAGCATAAAAACAGACATGGCATATATGCAGGAAAGCTGCAAATATTGACATTCTGAAGGACAATGAAAAGATTAAGCCTATCATGTCCTTCCGTAAGTCATTGTATGATGTAGCACTCTCCATGAGCATGAAATTACAATGCCTGATGCTGTAAACTAAATAAAAAGCTCCCTTGCAATTTATACCCCAAGCCACAGTTATGGCTTCTTTACCAAATATTTTTATAATATTCATAGTTTAAATACCCAGCCAGAAATTTTGTAGCAGATTAAAAAAAGAAGACTGTTTTAATATACTGATATTTCTTTAGTTTTTTTTTAATGCACTTCCAGCCCAAGTGGATTCCACCTTGTATACTGACTGACTTCCCAGAGATGTACCACTGACTCCCCCACAACCTCCCGCACAGATAAAGCTGGCACAACAGTACTGGGCAGTACTGTCGATATCTTCAGACTTCATTCTTATATGACTACAGCACACTGGTTAAGTACTTGTTCTCCACGCTTATGAAATTGGCATGGCGTCCTCCTTTTTCCTGTGGGAAATATGTCCTTATCTCTGTATTTCAGCTTGATTAAACAGAAGTAATCAATGTGGTGTTCTATGAACACCTTCAGGAATGCATGGATCATGCAATCCCAAATAAAACCAAGACCCAATCCTCCAAAGGCAGACGTCCTGTCTGGTGGACCCCAGCCATAAACAAACTATACAATAGAAGGAGGAAGCTACTACATGATAGAGCAAAATCCCAAAAAGGGAAGGCATCTCTGATCAGTGTTAGCAAAAAACTACAGGCACTCATAAAATTGTCTAAGGCCAGCTTCGAGAGAAAAATTGCACAGGACACTAAGGATAATCACAAGGCTTTCTTTAGTTATGTTAGGAACCTGGGTGGGAATCCCCAGATATGCTCAGAATTAGTCCAAAATGACAAAAAATACACAGAACCCACAGACATTGCCAACATCCTAGCTGACAGGTTCAGCGCAAACTTCTCCCCCTCCCCACCAAAAGGGCAAATATCTATCCCAGCAGAGTGCTGCCCCTGACATCTGAGATGCTCAGGTAAGAGCCGCCTCTCCAAAGCAAAAACACAGCATCAATGGGACCAGACAGTGTCCCGGCTGCGTCCTACATGAACTCCAAGAAGAGCTAAACCCAAACATAAAACTACTGTTCAATCTCAGCCTTACCACAGGATATGTACCCAAAGAGTGGCTTACAGCAACAGTGGTCCCTCTCCACAAAGGTGGTGCCTCAACGGATCCTGGAAACTATTGCCCCATAAGCCTGACTAGCTTGGTCTGCAAAGCTATGGAAAGGATCATCATGGACCTCATAAAAAAAGATATTGGGGACCTACAGACACTGGATCCTACCCAGTTCGGCTTTGTTAAGGGCAGATCCTGTCTCTTACACCTGGTCGATTTCTTTGAAACAGTCACCAAGGCCATTGACGAGGGGAAGGTGGTCCACACAGCCTACCTGGACCTCGCAAAAGCCTTCGATACAATACCCCACTCAGGCATTATAGATAAGCTCACCAGCTTAAATATAAACCCCTATGTCACTAGATGGGTTGCAAACTGGCTCAAGGACAGAACCCACATGGTTAGAATTGCTGGAGCCATGTCAGACTCCAAACCAGTTACAAGTGGCATCCCACAAGGCTCAGTCCTGGGACCTCTCCTGTTCGGTATATATTTCTTGGAGGTACAGGCCAACATGGAAGGACTGCGGCTGACGAAGTTCGCAGATGACTGCAAACTGGGCGCTATAATCGAGACTCCAGCTGACACAAGCATCCTCCAAAAGGGCCTCATAGAAACAGACAACTGTTGCCAGAGCCATGGCCTCAAGCTAAATGCCAAAAAGTGTATAGTCATTCCCTTTGGCAAAAACAAAGTGCCCACAAATTACCACATAGGTGGTAATCCATTAAGTACAGAAGAAGTAATTAGGGACCTGGGGACCCAAGTTGATAGCAATCTCTCATTTGACAACCACGTGGCCAAAGTGGTTAGAAAAACATTTTATATAGCCCACCTAATCATGAAGGGATTCACATCTAGATCAGGGAGTCATCGTGGCTCTTTACTCATCCCTCATCAGGCCCATAATTGAGTACAATGCCCCTTTGGGATGTACCTTACCAGGCACCTGCAGCAACTGGAAAGACCCCAAAAGTACCTCACCAAGAGGATCAAAGGGCTCAAACAGATGCCATATGCTGCCCGGTTAAAGAAACTCCAGCTCTACTCAGTGGCATACCACCTGCTCAGAGGTGATCTGTGCCTGACATATAAAGCCATGTCCAACCCGGAATTAATGGACATGCTGCACCTCAGAAAATCCAAATCCCATCGAGCTAAACGCTCGAGAGACTTGAACCTCAGCACTGAAATAAATAGGACATGCTGGAGGGACAGATTCATAACCCAGAGGCTCCCTTCACTCTGGAATAAAATCCCAGTCCAGGTTAGGCAGAGTCCCTCATTGACTCTCTTCAAGAGGAATCTTGATGAGTGGATGGGGGATCGTAGGTTTACCCCGGGTATCACTTCTGTGTCACTGTTAGACAGAGGCACAGTATACTAACCTCGAAAAAGGGCATAGCAAAATTAATTTAAAATGGGTGGTGAAAGCCAAACACACTCTGGCTAGGCTTATAAATGCCCTAGGGTAGATAGCCTAGTATGAACCTATGAACCTATGTTGCAGCTACATGTCTGTCAGTCCACATAGAAAACCTTGTTTCTCAGACTAGTTTTAGTTGATCTAAAGGCCTGACAAAACTAATTCATATATGTGCAAGGGCAATCTGGGAAGAGTGCCACCATGCCTATATGCTAAGTGGTTAAGCACAAATGAATGCCACTGATTATGGAAAATCTCAGTCCTGTGCCATAATGCCCACAAGAGATTTGCCTATGTTCAAGGACATAAAATTGAGTAAAACTGGTGTAGTTATGTGCAGTGGAAGCCATATGTATGCAACATCTTTATTTCAGCTACTTTTGTTATCTGACTTCTTTTTAGATAGCCTGTGCTCAGTATAACTCTGTGCAGCTATACAGCACTAAACTGAAACAGCTTTAAAGGTTTAACTGATTGAATTTAAGGGTGTCCTTATGTGAACACCCTGAGTGGTTATTTATGAGTCAAAATGGGGAAGATATGAATGCTAGAAAAGAGGGACAGACAAGACAAGGGATGCACAGAAAGAGGATTGTAACACAGGTGCTGGAACAGGAGGGGCACTTTATTTTTGCAGAGGATGGACTCCTTGCCTCACTTTTTCCAATTTGTTGTTTAAAAGGGAAGTTGGGGAAGGAGCAAAAGAAGAGGGTGTATGAGAGAGGCTTAGGCAATAGCTAAGAAACACACAAACATAGATGACAGACTGATTCAGGAAGGAATGATCCTACTAGATTTGCAACTTTAACAATAATTTATATTGAGCAGTCTAATATGATTATTTGCATCAATGTTTATCTGTGAATAGGTGAATATGTACAATTATGTTATGGTATGTCAATTATTCAATAAGCATTTGTAGAATTAATACAGGCTATGAACAAGAGCCCAATAACACAACAACGAACAGTGTTCAGACTCACATAGGAATTCCTAGTGGGAGTGGGTGCACATCAAGGTTCATCTTTGAGCCCACTGCTGTTCATACTGATGATGGACGACATTGGCAAACAGGTCAGAAGGGACAGATCAGCAACGTTGCTGTATGCAGATGATGTAGCATTGCAGGCAGACTTTGAGCAAGAACATCAGCAAATAACAGAGGAATGAAAAGCAAACTGAATGCACATGGGATGAAACTAAGAAGAGACGAGGCAGTTTTAATAAGGGAAATCAGAAGAAGGTGAAAATTGAGAGAAAATAATAGAACAGGTTATCAGCTTCAAGTATCTGGGAGGGGTAGTTGAGGAGAAGGGAGAAGGGGGTTGGGAGGGTGGCCTAATGGATAAGGTGTTTGCCTTACAAACACAAGGTTCAGGGTTTGAGTCTCACAAGGGATAATTGGCTAGGCTTAAAATGGCTTGCAAGGGCAGTTAGCTTAGTACTAATCTATGAACCTATGAACCTATGAATGAGGAGGTCAAAGCTAGAATTAGAGAGGCTGCAGTAAACTGGAACAGAGTGTCAGGGGTCATGTGAGGGAAGACCTGCAACAGTCAGGCATGACAGTTGAAAAAGGCAGGAGGGTGGCACCTAGTCTGGAGAAAACATAACAGCTGAAGCGACACACAGACCTCATGTAAAATGGGAAAAGAGGTGTTTGATGATGATGATGATTTGTGACTATGTTCTAACCATAAAATGAGTTGGTCATCTAGGTACCTCAATTAAAGCTTCAAGTAATATTGAAAAGAGAATAAAAAAATAGCTTCCCAATAACATAAAACAAGACTAGCACAACTGTGGAGTGCACGCTGCTCCCATGGTAACCTCAAGGTGTGTGAAAGGTTGTGACTAGGAGAACAGGTTAGAGTTTAGAGATCTGATCTGGCAAATGCATTGGTACCTAGGCTATCATCATAAAAATTAAAATACACTCAGGAATGTACAACCATAATGATACATAGTAACAACTATGTAACCAATGGAAACATAAATAGATATTGCTAGTATCCTTGTTTCTAATGCAATGATTTGTGTAAATAGCATTCAAGTAAAAGCACATATATTTGTGCTAATATACCCTGGAGTTGTGGAGATATGCTCTAGAGAGAAGAGGAATGAAGGTCAGCAGGACTAAGACAGAATATATGTGTGTGAATGAGAGGGAGGATAGAGGAATGGTGAGGATGCAGGGAGTAGAGGTGGCAAAGGTGGATGAGTTTAAGTACTTGGGATCAACAGTTCAGAGTAATGGTCAGTGTGGAAGAGAGGTGAAGAAGAGAGTACAGACAGGATGGAGTGGGTGGAGAAGAGTGTCAGGAGTGATTTGTGACAGACGGGTATCAGTACGAGTGAAAGGGAAGGTCTACAAGAGGGTAGTGAGACCAGCTATGGTATATGGGTTGGAGACAGTGGCATTGACAAAAAGGCAGAAGTCAGAGCTTGACATGGCAGAGTTGAAGATGTTAAGATTTGCACTGGGTGTGACGAGGCTGGACAGGATTAGGAATAAGTATATTAGAGGGTCAGCCCAGGTTGGAAGGTTTGGAGACAAAGCCAGAGAGGCTAGAATATGCTGCTTTGGACATGTGCTGAGGAGGGATGCAGAGTATATTGGGAAAAAGATGCTAAGGGTGAAGCTGCCAGGTAACAGGAAAAGAGGGAGGCCTAAGATAAGGTTTATGGATGTGGTGAGAGAGGACATGCAGGTGGTTGGTGTGACAGAGCAAGATGCATAGGATAGGAAGAAATGGAAACAGTTGATCTGCTGTGGCGACCCCTAATGGGAGCAGCCGAAAGAAGAAGAAGAAGATTTTTGTACAGAATACTCTGGTTTGTGCCAATATTTTTGCAAGAGCACAAATATAATAATTATTGAATTGTGGTTATACTATAACCTGAATTAAAATGTTGGTTTGAAATGTAACTCAAAATGTAATCTATTTTGTATCTGTTGTTTTGAAAAGTTGTTATAGCTCTTAGCCTGGATTTTGTCAGAAAATAGTCTTTGGACCACTTATTTTACTCAAATAACAAATAAATAACACCAAATGTTAGTTTTGGTCCTCTCAGCAGAAAATAGATTTTTTTAGCTTATTGGTAAGATCCATTTGAAATAACAGAAAAGTTAAATGAGGTAAACTACAGAGTTAGACAGACCAGTAACAGAAGTTCAGAATAATGATAAAAAATGACCGCTTTTGGGTGGCTTCCACCCTTCCTCAGATTCTACACAACATAGCAACCAACGTCTTTTAAATTTATCTAAACCAATCAAAAATAAAACCACAGTCCATCCTGTCAATAGATTTTCAGTAGTTTAGCAGCTATTTTAAATGTGGTGCAATCTCCTCCAATCAAAACTCATTATGTGAGCAGTGTTAGGCAAATAGCACCATGAATAAACTCTGTTCACAGAGGTGTTATAGGCACACCCCTAATACCTATAGTATTTCATGGCATAACACATTATAACACTTCCTTCCTGCTACAAAGAAAACATCACATTCTCCATAGTTGCTGTCATTGGTGCTAAGAGCTGTTATCCCCACTGGATGTCTAAATGCTAAAGATGAACATAATATACATTACAAAAACAAAATAAAATGCATTTGCTTAGATCTAACTTAAATCGTTTTAACATGAGTGTCTCCCTTAGCTAAAATAATACTAACTTAAGCTTCTTGCCATTATTAAAAATATATATTACTGTTACAAAGTGTATATATATATATATATATATATATATATATATAAAACATTCAAAATAGCTATGTGCAACAATAAAAGATTACACATCATCACCCCTCATGGGTTCAGATTACATGTTTCAAAAGGTAATAACCACATTCCTTCTTACCAATCAAAGTATAATACATTATGCATTTTGCCCCAATCGGAGCTCATTGTGGAACCAATATTGGGTAAATAGCCCACTGATAAAATCACATCTCAGGCATGCAATAGACATGCCCATTATACTTTTAATTGGTCCATATAACACTTCATATCTTCAATAACTACTGTAAGTATAAATCATTACTTCATATTGAAGCCAGTCCCTCATATTAAAAAATTCATCCTCTTCATACTGGCATTCATACTGAATGAAGAGGAACTGTCAACACCATGAATCAGCTATAAACTACAAATAGTCTCAGAATCTATTATGAGGCTAAAGCAAAGAAGAAGACAACTATAAATTCCAAAAGTGTACAGAACCTCGAGTGGTATATAGATAAGATCACCCACACATATCCGTTTCTTGATTTCTTTTTGCTTAAAATTGTGTCAGACCATGAGAATTTGTGAGTCCCTATGTGGGAACATTACTAAACCTCTGTACAAAATGCGCTGTCCTAGATTTTCTAGTGTTATCTAACATCTTGTGTAACCTATGTCATATTGTCTATTTGGAGCTTTTCTGCCTGGGCCTCTGCTGAAACTAGACATGTATCCACTCGGATTATCCCAGTAAACAAATATAAAATAAAATAAATAAATATCATTAACTGTTCTCCTGTGGAAATGCATATTACATATGGCTTCAGGACTGGTCATCTAATGACATACTTACGTACTATTGGCCATTCAAGCTATCAGCTACTTCCTATTCTTATCGGACTATCACAAGATGAAAATGTATCACTATCATTTCCCCAAATTGACAGGCACATAAATAACACTGTATAAGGCCGAAGCAAAGCACAAAAAAATTTAAGCCTAGTTAGTTTCTCTTTTTGTTCTCAAATTAACCTATCCTGTTTGCTAAGACATTGGCCTTATCAATCTCATGGTTGATAATTACTTATTACCCCTAATATGAATAAAAGGGTCATATCATAGATAATTTGAGGGAGCCCATGCACTGGATAAAGCATTTAGGTGCTGCCTCTGTTCATTAGTAGTACAGGGGGCAGGGGGCAGTCCTGGGGTAAATTTTCTGCTTCCCAACCATAGATCCACGTTGCAGTAGAGTATGGATGGGGATGAACTTTGTTTTATGTGAATGGGGAGTCTATTCCAGAGCAGTGGTATCCTTTGTGAGATATACCTGTCCCAAGAAAGTGTTCTGTCTATGTTGCAGAAGCGGTTTAGATCTCCAGACTATTTATGATGCCATTCGAATTGCTGATGTGCAGTAAACCCATCAGTACTAGGTCAGAGGATGCCTTCTATGCCAGACACAGGTCATCCTTTAGCACTATGTAGGAGACCAAGTATAATGACAGGGCTTTGAGTTGGTCCATATAGGCCATGTTGTTTAGGCATTGTATCCTTTTAATAAGGTATGTCTGTGGGCATTCCAGTTGTTGCATGTGTCTGGACAGATACATGCCAAAGGGGGCATTATATTCAATAACTGGTGTAATGAGGGCTGACGAAATGGGGACAATGACATCCCTAGATCTAAGCACAATCCCTTTGGGCAATATAGAAACACATACTTACAAAAATAGAAACATGCTAGTGAAAAGTTAGGTCACTGTCCACACCGGGTCTGAAATCATGAACAACTGTATCAGCTCTTAGGGATGCATTGTTAATCTGGTAGTTCCCTGCGATAGATAACTTCCCAAAGGATACACTATTGCATTTTTTGGCAATTAGTTTCATTCCATGATTTTGACACCAGTTATTTATTTGGGACAAACCTTCCTGCAGGGTGGCTAAGTCATTTGGGGATTCAATAACTGCTCCTAAATTGCAGTCATCTGCAAACTTAGTCAGCCAGAGCCCTTTCGTATTGGCTTTTACTTCAGAAAAGTAGATGTCAAACAGGAGAGATCCCAGCACAGTACCTTGGGAACTCCACTGGTGACTGGTCTCTTTGTGGAGGTAATTTCCCCTAATTTCATTTTCTGCATCCTATCTGTGAGCCAGTTGGCAATCAAATGAGTGACATAGGGGTTCATTTCCAGTTTGTTTACTTTTCTGCTATGTATGACTAGGGAATTGTGTACAAAGCTTTGACCAGGTCAAAGTAAGAGGTGTTTATCATTTTGCCTTCATACATTGCTATGGTGACCTTTTTAACAAAACCACCAGGATTAGTAAGCAAGACCTGTGATTGACGAATCCAAACTGCGAAGGTGTTTGGAGGTTCCCTGTATCCTGATTGATTAGTTTCCTGATAAGTCTTAATGTATAACGTCTTTTTAATATATAACGAAAATCTGCTCCTTAATACGGGAATTCATTGTGTTATATATCTGATGTATCTGTCTGTAGTGATTTTAGAAACAGTGCACAATACACTATAATGTTTTTTGTCCTTGAATTTTCATTCAGTTTCAGTCCTACTGTTATTATTATTATTTCACTTTGAAGAGCACTAAATGTCAGACATAGTTTGGCCAACACAGCCCTAACTTAAGGTGTATAACTTCAGACAGTAATAATTTACATAACATTCTTTATATCAAAAGCTTAGAATTTTGTAAACTTTCTCCATCCATGTTCTAATAATTGAAAATTGCTCTTTCTATAGCAAAAGAAAGGTGTGTAATATACATGCACTGATACATGACTGGGTGTGTGTTATTGAAGAATTAACACCCACCCAAGGGTGTTGTGAGGCCCGAGCTACAGGTGGAGGGCCTCACAACACCCTTAGAAGGATGTTATTTCCCCCAGTAGTACACACTCTGAAGGGCATTATTGCACTAAGTGAATGGCCTGTATGTTAAATTGGGTCCCTATCAGATGACTGCATTTCAGAAACTCGAATGGAAGTCCCGAAGAGACCAGAAAACAAGAAAGTTTTGAAGGAGAGCGTGGTACAGTGAGGATCAGGAAATTTACCCTGTGGGATCTTGAAGTTGGTATATATAATTTCCAGGGAGTGTGGGAGCACAAAAATGTAAAAAAGGTATATTTTTTTGGGGGGGAGGGGTGCTTGGGATTTCAGAAACTCGGTCATCTTGTCTCTTAGGGATTTCTGTTCCAGTTTCTGAAATGCAATCATCTGATAGGGATTTGTTAAATTCTTTTTTTTTTTTTTTTTTTTTTTTTTTTTTATTATTGTATATTTTTTTATAGATATTTTAAATGTAAAATAGTTCCTCTTCCAAATGAATCACACTTGATAATGTCACGTACTTTCTCTTTCCCAGTCTCGCTTTAGTCCCCATCGTAAACTAATCTTTCCTTATCCTTTTGCATTCCTATCAGCTTTCCGGTAGATTAAAACTCTTGACTTTTCACTATGCCAGGTCGTGCATCTTCCTTGAAAATTGTGCTTATCTATGAATATAAAATGTAACATTTATGTCAGTAACCATTTGAAATGTTGGGACACACCAGAGCGAGTCCGGAAATATGGAGACTGAATGGCCAAAAGATCAGACTTTCATATACTAAGTCTGAGATGCCATTTCTCAGAATATTGCCTTTTCTCAGAGGTATGTGTTCTCGGAGTTGGTTTATATGAGTTTGAGGGGAGTCTGAGTGGATTGCCTCTCATGTGGGGGATGCAGGGAGATTTGCACCCCCCCGAAAAAAGAAGTTTAAAGGAGAAGAGACTTTTCGAGATTCAGTCTTTTCCTGTGTTTTGGGTCTTTTTTTTTTTCATCTTGTTGGTGCTTGGCATTTCAAATGGCAACATTTCAATAGGGAGCCTTTATAGCTCTTCACTGGGGAGCCTTCATAGCGCTTCACTGGGGAGCCTTTATAGCTCTTCACTGGGGAGCCTTTATAGCTCTTCACTGGGGAGCCTTTATAGCTCTTCACTGGGGAGCCTTTATAGCGCTTCACTGGGGAGCCTTTATAGCTCTTCACTGGGGAGCCTTTATAGCTCTTCACTGGGGAGCCTTTATAGCTCTTCACTGGGGAGCCTTTATAGCTCTTCACTGGGGAGCCTTTATAGCTCTTCACTGGGGAGCCTTTATAGCTCTTCACTGGGGAGCCTTTATAGCTCTTCACTGGGGAGCCTTTATAGCTCTTCACTGGGGAGCCTTTATAGCTCTTCACTGGGGAGCCTTTATAGCTCTTCATTGTTGGTTTGCACCTTTTCCTGTCCATTTTCTGCGACACTTTTTTTATCATCTGACAGTCCAACTACATGCCTACAGACAAGAGAAGAAATAAGCAGGTTGGTGTGTGTTAAAGATAAGAGTATACTTGGAAACATTTAACACTGATCTCCTTCTCTCTAAAACAGTGGTAGCTCCATTCATATTTTCTGTTATCATAGCAACAATCCCCATGAATTCAAAGCTTCCAGTAGATTGCAGTGCAGTAATTAAAAGTCAGCATTGTTATGTGCATTTCATTCAAGTATTATTATTATTATTATTAAATATTCCTGCATTCACGTTGCAACATCTTTGCTCCCATTTTTGGAACCAATCTAAAAGCAGTACTGTTAAACAGGTCCTGTAGACACACATTTATGTCTTTTTTTTTTTTAAATGA
This sequence comes from Protopterus annectens, assembly GCF_019279795.1. Taxonomy (NCBI): domain Eukaryota; kingdom Metazoa; phylum Chordata; order Ceratodontiformes; family Protopteridae; genus Protopterus; species Protopterus annectens. Next base: position 1,734,023,291 of record NC_056729.1, on the reverse strand, counting down.
TGAGTTTTTTTAAGTTTTCACTGTGTTGAAATTCTCTCTCTCTCTCTCTCTCTCTGTCTCTCACTTTCAGTTTCATGCTCAGACACAAAAACAAAATGCAAACATAAGCAGATACACACATACACAGTTTTTTTTATTTTTATTGATATTTACTTTTTCATTTTACAGTCACTGCACAGCAAAGCACTGTTTAATATGTGTAAAAAAGGGCAGCTGTTTGCCTTTTAAATGTCTGAGCTTCAGGATAGCTTAATATGTTGCCATGAAGCAGCAGACCTGTTTTTCCGCAGGCATTGCCAGTACATTAACATCTGCTGGGCATTGTTCATAGGAGATTATGATGATAATGGCGTAAGGGGCTTCATAAGCCTAGTAAGCCTAGATCCCCACTCATATGGAATTATTAGATCAGCTTGCAGCTTTTAACAAGTTAGCTGGTAACCAGAGGTGAGAATCAAACCCCGTACCTTGTATCTGAACATCTCAACCATTATGTCAAGCACTCCTATATGTTTGTTCTTCAGTCAAGGTACTGGTTGCCCATTCTCTAATCTCAGACAATATGAAACAGGTGGAAAAAGTGCTGTCATCACTGCTTCTTCTCTGGATGAAACTGTTTTAAGCAGTAATATCTCAAATGAACTTCAGAAAATAAAATAGCAGAACCCTTCATAAGTGTGGTCCAATCCAGAACAGCATTATAGAAAAGTGCTTTTTCTCATGCTCAGTTCTGAATGCCAGTACTAAGGCCAGTCCTTCCTAAACACGTAGAGATTCATTATAGATGGTTGCTAATTTTCGAATGTGCAACAGCTCAGACATTTGTATCATCAATGAACTTGGGAAGTCAACAATTCTAAGCGAGAGAAAGTGACTGTAATACAAAGATGAACATGTTGGGGCCCCAGACAGAACCCCAAGGAATTTTTCTGTCCATTCATCTCCAGTTAGAGGTGTAACCCAGCAAAGTAGTCATATCTGTTCTGTTGTCAGCCATTCACTAATCCATCTGACAATGTATGTTAGATGATGTGATGCCCCAGCACTGGCCCAGTAATCAGGGAGCCTCAATCCTCACCACTGACAACAGTGGGGGATGTACACACTGGGAGGATGAAAAGTACACACACAGTAAAGTGCAGTTTTCCTTAAGAGCACACAGAAATCACAGTCAGTCTGGGGCTGGTTTCTCCCTCTTTCTCCAGATCCCCAATAAGACTTTCCACTGGCACAGCTATAGAGTTAAGATCTCAGCTGAGTGGACAAGCCAAGACCTCCAGCACCCTCTCTGTCCAACTAGTGCTTCGTGTCCCTGCTCAAGTAGCTGATACACACACACACACACTCTTTGAGATTTTATTTCCTGGGAAAGGCTGGCACAGGATTACTAGCTATTTCCCCATTTGCCCAGGCTATAAGGTAGTTATCACTGCCACCAGCCAACTCTTATCAGCTACTTTAATGCTCTTAACAAAGGGTGTCCAATCCTACTGTGTAATGTTATTATTAATCCGAATGGTAGTTTGACCAAGAGCAAGGCTATTAGGAGTGGCCTGCACAGTGTCACCAAATAGATATTCAAGTACTCTAAGAGCTTAAATATCTCTAGACAGACCAGCCACAATTGAAAGGTTTAAATGCTTTTAATAATAAATAATAGAAGAACAAGAAAATACTCAGTAAATTATCGCAGTAACTTCAAAGTTAAAAATCACAGGAAATATTTAAAATAACATTGCAGGACAGTCTTAAATAAATACAGAAAACATCTAAACTAATCTTTACTATATTCCTAACTATATCTAAAAGAAATTACTGTACCCTAGGTAACTTACTTACAAAGCAAGGCATGGCAGATGTAGTGAGTGGGTTTTCCCCAGCTGATGCTGTCAGGTCAAAGACAAAATACAAAAATGCACTGTCTCTCTCTCTCTCACAGACTTCTTAAATTAATATCAAATATTATTGCTGGGTTAGCTTGCAGGACGACATCACTTTTTGTCATCTGACCTTAGTTCCTAGGCTAAACCCGTATTGCCAGAAACTACCAGCATTTAGCATCTCCCTGTGAAAAATACATAGCCTTCAGATCTTTGCAGCTGTTGGAAGACATAGAACAATAAAACATTTACAAGACAATGCAGAAGGCTCCCTAGTTTTAGACATCCTGTTTACTTGCTGCACTGAAACTGAAAGATATCATCTCTTTTATGGCGCAGTTATAAAACAATTTAATCTGAACTATTTTACTGAAGTTTTGCAGGTTAACCTTCTATGTCCAGATTCCACTGTTTATATATATTTCGACGGTTACAATAGTGCATATACATTTCTGTTCTTTCCAATAGGGTACACTGTGGATACATCTTTAAGCTCAGTACTTTATACACCCTTCTGTATCAGCAGTTTGATATACACATGACATACAGTTCTAATACCTTTGTAACACAAGCATATAATTCATGTTGATATTCACAGATGACATATAATTATTCCAGATAGCTGGGATGGCAGTATCTCATTCTGTCACGCTTCTATATAAATCATTTTAATATTCACAAATGGCATAGAATTATTTACAAAAGTCCAGCTAGCTGGGCTGGCAGTATCTCATTCTGTCACACTTCTATATAAATCATATTAATATTCACAAATGGCATAGAATTATTTACAAAAGTCCTGCTAGCTGTGCTGGCAGTATTTCCCTTTTGTCACAGATGAAACTACCAGATACTGTCCCCATTCCATATCTGGGGAATTAAGATATAATATTGTCATATCCTGGGTATTACTGGCTCTTCTGATATTAGTCTAGTAATCACCTATGAACGTATGTAGATGTTTAGATTCATCTTTAACATATTGTTCAGGTCACTGCTTTGACCATCCCATTCACTGAATAACAGATGTTAGGGAGATAGATAGATAGATAGATAGATAGATAGATAGATAGATAGATAGATAGAGTAGCAGTGACTGCTAAGTCTACTTTTGTTTTTAACAGGAGTTGTGTCAAGGGAGAGAAATGCAGAAAAGGTAATAAACCAGAGAGTAGCAGTGATGTGTGGTAACTAATGAAGAGCAGTGACCTCTAAGGTGTATATTATGGTCATTACCTTTTCCTGCAGTCCAATTCTTGCTCTTTGGGTCTAGATAGGGTTCTGTAATGGAGCATGCTGCAAGCTACACATGAGGATAAAGGCAAAGCCTCCCCACTTGGAAGCAAAGCTGAGGAGATGCAAAGTAATCACCTAAGGTCTGGGATCTGAAATGAAAGAGAAATACCCGCTGTATATGTTAATTTCCACTGAGTGCAACTACTACAAACACTGTAAAAAGTTGCCTGCTGTGAGAGGAGGTATATTTCAGTCCAGGGTCGCAGAGACAAGGCTATCAGAGAAGAATGCAAATGACACATTATCTTCATCAGAAGTCATAAATAGGAGGACTGAGCAGACTTAATATATATACATCCATGAAGGGAAAAGGCAGAAAAGGGATAGTACTGAAATGTTTAAGAATCTGCAGCAGAGTCCTAGTGGGTGCATTCTTTCAAAAAAGAGGTACACAAGGACACACTTTGAAGGTACATTCTGGAAGAGTCAAAAAAGCTATAAGAAAGTATGTCTTTCTTCGGAGAAAGGGTGGTGGAAGATTTGAACAGTGTTCCTGAAGAGATGCTAGCATAAAAAAGAACAAGTTTAAGAATACATAGGAAAGACAAGACAATTATTATGCTGGGTGGAATGAAATATAAGTGATGATTAAGGAGGATCCAAAGGTTATCCAGAAGGGAATGAAACATTATAATGTGTATCTTTGCTTGTACTGCAACTTAGCAGAAACAGTTGCAACCTGCACTGAAAGAAAGAGAGTTGCACAATTTTTTTACTGCAGTAAACTAAATCATGATACAGTTGTCTAAATGACAAAAGGTGTGCAGATCTGAATGAACTGGTCAGTTCTGCACTGCTTCAAAATCCCTTACAGTAAGGAAACTGCTAAAAACTGACCTGGTCATTCCATTCATTCATAATTGTTCAATACCTCAGGCTCCTGCTAATGAATTGACACTTAATTAAGGTAATATAATACTATATAGCATGCAGAACAGTTACAGTAGCTATAAATATTTACAACTTATCCACTAACGGTTTTCTTTCCACTAATCTGCTGTATCTTTAAAAAATCTATTCCTGACCATTTTCATCATGTTTTATTTATTTATTCATTCACTCAAATTATCTATTTATTTTATTGTAAAATCAATGATAATGACAGCTGTAGTTTTGACATTTATAAATATATTTTTTTCTCAGTTTTAATTCTATAGGTTACCAGTATGCTTTGGGGATGAAATTTGCAATTGATACAATAAACAACTCACCTGAGCTTTTACCAAATGTGACACTTGGGTATGAAATCTATGACACCTGTTGTGATCCTTTGGTTTCCATTCAGAGAACTATGAACTTAATAGCTGCAAGTCCGAATGAAACCATTGAGGTGTGTTGTAATTACACTTATTACAATCCTAAGGCCTTGGTTGTTATTGGTCCCGAAACTAGTACAATAGCTGTGATGATGAACAGACTCTTAAGCTTCTTCCTTATACCCCAGGTAAGTGTGAAGCTTTTTTCTTATACCCCAGGTAAGTTTACAATGTAACTCAACTTTTTATCTTTTTTTTAGTAGTATATATTATATCAATAACCTACGATGTGAGTGTGGTAGACTGAAGATTTACCCATGGTTGGTGATTAAACAAAGCCAACTATTGAAAAATCTTCAATATGCCACACCACGGAGTCAGTTATTTCTATTATTCAATGACATAATTTAAGAAAAAAATTACTTGCGTTTCTTAAATAATGTCTTTGTATAATGGTGCTGTTGTGTTCTTCTGCATTGTTTCCGGATTCTGCCTTTTGATGCGTATGGGACTTGCGTTCCCATGCTTACACAGTACATCATTGGTTTAGCAAGCAAACAACAATATTGTCATTACTATAACATGGTGACACTCGTAGAGTTGCAGAGCAAATAAAATAAACCTGTTTTTTTTTTTTTTTTGCATCATATATATTTTTCAAATTGATTCATATGCTATTGCTTTTTCATTCTTATAAGTTCAAACATGATTGTTTTCTTTTATCGCTGAAGTTTTGTGTTTTTATTTTCATAGGTTAGTTCTAGGCTAACTGCCCATAGCCAGTTACCCCATGTGAGAATCAAACCCTGCACCTTGTGTCTGTAAGGTAAACACCTTAACCATTATGCCAACCTCCCACCCCTTAATATAGGTTCATAGGTTCGTGCATTGGTGCTGGGCTGGGTGCCCTTGTGGGCCATTTTGAGCCTAGCCAGTTGCCCCATGTGAGGGTCGAACCCTGCATGTCATGTCTATATGGTAAGCACCTTAACCATTATGCCATTATTAACCATTTGCAAGTAGATACTTTGGTGTCATTCTACGTTAATGCTAATGCCTCACAAAAATAGTTATAAACCAAGTGAATTTATTTACAGTTTGCTCCTAATGCAAGTAAAAATTGGGAGAGTGCTATGTGTTGAGATTGTTTCTTTGTAGGAGAAGCTTGTCTAGATAGCAATTAAACAAAAAAAGAAAGTCTGGCCGCTCAATGATACCTTCATTAGCCAGACTTTTGCTGTCGGTATATTGTCGCTTTACAATGGGCACACTGGATGGGCTGACCAATCAGCATGCTCGTTTTATTATTTATTTTATTTTATTTGACATTTGTTAACCGGGTTAGTCCGACTGGGCCAGTAGCCACTTTTCAGTGGAGACCCGAGGAGAAAAGCTCCTTAACAGTAATAGTAATTAAACATTGCACGTAGGATTATACATAGGCTAAGAGACATGCATATTGGAAATATACAATCAGAAAGTAGATATGAATAGAAGTACACTTGACAATATAGCCTAAGAAAAAATAACATTTACAATCTGTATAATAGTGAGTAGAGCCAACAGGCTAGTAGAACTGCAATATACATAATTAGGAAACATACCATTAGTGGTACCTGTAGGTGTAAGATATTAGTGGTCATACCATTAGTGGTACATGTAGGTGTAAGATATTAGTGGTCATACCATTAGTGGTACCTGTAGGTGTAAGATATTAGTGGTCATACCATTAGTGGTACCTGTAGGTGTAAGATATTAGTGGTCATACCATTAGTGGTACCTGTAGGTGTAAGATATTAGTGGTACGTGTAGATGTAAAATGTGCAGCAGATGAGAAACAAGTTTGTAAGTTCAGTATCATAGGGGTCAAGGTTGCATACAGTGAGACTGGGACAAATATACAAGATGTTAGTACCATAATATTGGTAGAGTAGGGGTAGATACTATGTAGGATCATTACAAGAGAGAGTCCAAGTTGAATGGAGAGTATCCGTAATTATAGTTTTGAAGGAGATTTGGTTAGAGATTTGTCTAATACTGAGACAGAGCTTATTCCAAGCATTGGCCACAGAGTAGCTATAGAGGAATTTACCAATGTTTTTATGGGGTCTATACACTTGTAGAAGGTGTTGTTGGGAACTGCGGAGAGTGTGGTTGGGAGTGTAAGGCTGGATAAGGTTGGATATAGAAGGGCAGATGGTGTGATCATGAATTATGGAATGGGCCATGAGATGTTGGGGCAATAGGATTTGATGATGGAGTTCCAGCCATTGCAGACTTTTCAAGGCTAGGCAGTGGTGAGAGCGGTAGGGTTGGTTTGTGGTGAATCTTGCAATTTTGTTATAGGTAATTTCCAGTTTAGATAGAAGGTTAGCTTGGATGCAGGTGAGGATGGGGGGAGCATAGAGTAGGGTTGGGAGTAGAAAAGCCTGTGCAAGAGATAATCTAGAAGCACTGGTAAGGAATTTATTATGCCTGTATAAGATGCCTACTTTTTAATGTGTTTTTTTTTAACACATTGTTGTATATGGAGGTCAAATTTTAGCTGATCATCGACAATAACTCCTAATAGTTTTGTGTGAGATTCTACAGAGGTGGTTGTGTTATTTAGGGAGGAGACAGTAAAGGTAGCTTTAAGGTTTTGGACAGATTTAGGGAGAAATAGTAAAAGTTTGGTTTTCTTTGGGTTAAGTAGTAGTTGGTTCGAGTTGAGCCATTTTTCGACAGAGTGCAGGGATTCTTGGGGTAGGGTGCACAGACAAGTAACATTGTCAGAGGTGGAGATGATGATAGAATCGTCGGCATATTGTATTACAGAGGAGAGTGGGCAGGAAGAATATAAGTCATTAGTAAAGGTATTGAATAACAGAGGTCTGAGGATGGAGCTTTGAGGTACCCCAGTTTGGTAAGTAGGAAAGGAGGGAGGTTGGATTACCATTTAACAGCCTGGAGTCTATTAGTGAGATAACTAGAGAACCAAGACAGAACACAGTCTGAGAGACTGAGTGTGGAACATTTGGACAGAAGAAGATGTTAAGAGACAGTGTCAAAGGCTTTGGAGAGGTCAGGAAACAGGCAGGAGATTAGTTTATTGTTGTCACGGGAGATTGCAATGAAATTTGTGAAAGATAAAAGAGCAGCGAATGTACTGTGCTTTGGACGGAAGCCATGCTGTGTGGGAGCAAGAAGGTTTTCTTGCAAGAGGTAGTGGAGAAGCTGTTTATGAATACATGTTTCTAGAAGTTTTGAGAGAGGAGACAGAATGGCAATAGGTCTGAAATTAGAGGGGTCAGTCGAGTTGCCACCTTTGTGTAAGGGTATGACAGGATTTCTTCCAGATACTAGGAACAGTGTTTTCCTTAATTGGCCTGTTGATGACGATGGAGATAGGATATGCAATGGCACTGGCTGCAAGCTTTAGGAAATGAAGAGGTAGGTTAGCAGAAGATGGAGAGCGTATCTTCAGTTTGCAGAGAAGTGACTTGATATAAGATGTAGGGATGGATTTAAGAGAGAAAGGGATTGTGTGGGTGACTGGGGGAGGGGAATGGGATGGGTAGTGGTGCTATTTTTGGTTAAGTTGTGAATGGAATCAATGAAGAAGTTATTAAGTAGGGAGGCTGTATTGGTAGGAGACCAATTCGGGGATGGATTTGGGGATGAAGGGCTCCCAGGATGCAGCTTATTTACTGATTGCCAGAATTCTTGAGGATTGGAATATGGATTGTTTAGAGGCTTTTGAAAGTAGTTTTTTTTTTTATCTAGAGTGACTTTATTTTTGGTTAAGTTACAGAGTTCTCTGTATTGTTGCAGGTCAGTATAGATTTTGGTCTTTTTCCATTTTATTCATAAGTTTGTGGGTTGTTTGTGTTAAACAGGGGGCATAGTGGGTTTTGGCTCATATTTTCCTGGTGGGGGCTTTGCTATTGAGAGTGATTAAGGAGATATTGTTAAAGGTCTGGACGGCTTCCTCCAGGGGGCTGGTCTTGGAGGAAGGATCACTTAATCATGGAGAGAGAAAGGTTGAAAGAGTCTGGATTAATGTTTGAGAGGCTGCAGTGTTCTTTGTACTGCTGGGTTTTGTGTAGTTGGGGTGTGTGCCTTACTATAGAGATGGGATGGTGGTCACTTAGGCTGTCAGGTAAGGTTAAGGGGTTGTGATAGGAGCTGGGGTTAGAGGTAAGGATCCAGTCTAGTGTGGAGCCATGATTGATTTGTTTATTGATGCAAGTAGGAGTAGTGATTAGTTGGGAAAAGCCAAAGGTTTGATAGTGGTGTTTGGGGAATCAGTATTGAGGCTATTCCAGTCAATATTAACATGGCCTATAATAACAATTTCATAAGAGATAATCTTAGAAATCCAGGAGAGAAAGTGCTCTAGGATAGGGATGTTTTTTTCCTGAGGAGATGTAGATGGAGGCAATGGCTATTTTTTTGTGATTGTTCAGGTTACAGGAGACAATGAGTACTTCTTCAGGGTAGGAGTGTTATAAATATTGGATGGAGGGATAGCTGATTAGAGAAGAGATTAGCAACGCCACCATCTTTTTTCTTAGGCCTGTCTTGTCAAATGATATTGTAGGCTGGGGGGAGAAATTCAGAGTCTGTTATATGTGGCTTCAGCCATGTTTCAGAGAGGGACAGAATGTCAGGGGTGTGTAGTGAGATCCAGGCATGAAATGGGGAGATTTTGTTCATGATGCTTTAGATATTCACGGATAGAATAGATATGGTTTGGGCAGAAGAGGATGGGAAGGTCTGTGGTGTAGCACTGGGGGTGGGCTATCGGTGGTTTCGGGGATCTGTGAGGGGTGGAGAGTTGTGATTGGGACCAGAGTTAGGGTGAATGTCGCCAGATAATAAAAGATCTACAGTGGCTACTTTGTCAAAGATAGAGTGTGGGTATGGGGGGAAGAATTTATGTTTAATTTTGAGAGGGGTTTGCATAAATTGGAAAATTCTGAATCTATGCATGATAATGTTAGAGAGTTAGTGACCAGTCATTGTATAATATAGCAATAACCGATGATATCGATGTGGTATATTGAAGATTTACCCATGGTTGGTGTGGTTTAATCATGAGGGCAAAGCCCGAGTGATTAAACAAAGCCAGCCTTAAGTAAACCTTCAATACACCACACCGATGTCTTCTATTATTGATATATTATACAATGACATTTCTTTAAGGAAAAGAATACTTACTTTTCTTCATTAATGTCTTTGTATAATGGCCCCGTGGTGCCCTTCCACATTTTCTCCGGTATCCTGGGGCTTTCCTGATGTACTGCGCATGTGTATGGGGTTTGTGTTGCCAACGCTTACATAGTACATCAGTGCTGTGTAAAGACAACAATGGAGAAAGGAAGATCTACTTTTTTTTGTTTGTTTGTTTTTTTTTTTTTTTTGTTTTTAATTAAGAAAAGAAGAAACTGGGAGACTTTTAATGTTCAGGAGAGATGGGACAGTGAAAATAAAAGGATAATAAGGTCTGTTTCTTTAGTTTTGCAGAACGTACCTGGTTATCCTTTTATTTATTTTTTTAACATTTGTTGACTGGGGAAAGTCCGACTAGGTTCCACAGATCCTGTTTTCAGTGGAGGCCCGGGGAGAAATGCTCCAGAAGCATGTCTTTAGAATGCGGGTAGAAACCAGAGGAAACCCACACGAACGCAGGGAGAACATGCAAACTCCACACAGAAGGCACCCCAGCCGAGAATCGAACCGGAGAACCTCTTGCTGTGAGGCGACAGCATTAACTGCTGCACCACTGCGCCGCTCTTTTATTTTTATTTCTGCTCTTTTCCTTGTTTATTTGGGATCTTCAGTTTTGTGAATTTATTTTAAAAAAAAGAAAGAAAGGTAAAATGTTTATGGGATATACTTATGGAAAAAAGTCCGGGTGACTGGACCTTTTTCCACTGGTATGTTCTCAGATTTACAATGAGCTAACCAATCGGTGTGCTCCTTTTTTAATATTAATGGCCAGTCACTGTATAATACTCAATCCATTAAGTTTTATTCATGAAAAAGCTGCTATAAATTTAGCCAGGGTAAAATAATTATATAATAATGAAAGGGTCAGTTTATTACTCTATTTATTTATTTAATACACACCCAATGTGAAATGATTTGTTTATTATTTGTTTGTGAGTTTATTTACTAACGTTTGTTGACCAGGAATATCAATCTGAGAAGTTTCATTTCTGCGGACTCCTGGAGAGAAATCTCCATGTAATCATCTTACAATAATATCAAAAATAGAAAAAAATGCAATAAATATAAATGAAGAGCACATATTTCTTAACAAACTAAAACATTTCAAAGCAAAACAAGTTTCTCCAACTTCATAAGTGAAATATTTGCCTATATGTTACTTTTCTACTGATGAATATGTGGCATATGTGAATATCATAAATTGATTGTCAGTACCTTCTGTTTTACTGCACCCTTTGCTTTATTATTGTGCCTAATTTCCATTACCTTCATAAACTTTAAGCAAGTTTATTATAGAAATACATGTAACCATGGTGTATATGATGTATTATTGAATTATTTCCTTGATGTAATTATGATGCATATGTGGCCTATGCATTATTATACTTATATCACATCTCTGTACTCTCCTGATGTATTTATTTCATACTGGTACTAGCCTAGGCCTTAAATGCACTAAACACATAATTTGTTCACAGATAAGGTGTAGATAACATGACCATTATCCTGTCTAAGAATAAGCCACAGCTTTTTACTAATCAGTCTCTAATACTTGTATCACCGCTTTAGCAACATCATCTTTGATATCAGAGGGATCAGAAGATTCTCGGATCTATCCCTAGACCAAGCAGATGGACTTACATTCCAATACTGACATGGGAGGAGTGTTTCAGGTCTGAACTGCTGTCTTTTAGCTTAGAAGAGTCAGGACTGATCTGCTGGAGTTACTTGTAGATGAGGTACAGATTTCCATGGCATTTCTGTACAAAAAGGTTAAGGAATTACTCCGGGTATCACTTCTGTGTCACTGTTAGACAGAGGCACAGTATACTAACCTCGAAAAAGGGCATAGCAAAATTAATTTAAAATGGGTGGCAAAAGCCAAACACAGTCTGGCTAGGCTTATAAATGCCCTAGGGCAGATAGCCTAGTATGAACCTATGAACCTATGAATTCCAGAAGTAAACCAAACTGCCCTTAGAGGGTATAAATACAGCCCCTTTCCTTCACTGAAAACAGAAGGGTGACTACAGTTAAGACAAGGAAACAAATGACTATCAATATAAGTAAATAAATCTTCCTACATCCCAGAAGAAATATTTTACCTGCTCCAGGTATTCTTCATCAGTTGTTGACTATGCAGCTGCTTCTGGAAGGTCACATGTGCAACAACTATTGGGACATTGGGAAGTTACCTTACTGGTTATATTGTTTACCTTGCAGACCCAAAGTACAGGGTTTGATTCTCACATTTGAAGGAGATATTGGCCTGCAAGGGCAGCTAGCATAGTACTTACCTATAAAATGTGCTGTTGAAAAAAGTTTTATATAATTTTTCTGTATAGCTTCTTTTTCAAAACCATGCTTCCTACGACATTTTGTTAATTTCTTTTACATACATGTAAGCTTCGTGTTACTCTCTCATTTATTTTTCCCACTGTATAAATATTTATGTTTTATTAAGTTTCCCAATAGACTAGCAGCACTGCTAAACACAGGTAAAACAGGACTCGCCACAAACCATGCACAATTCACCACAAACCACGCACAATTCACATCAAACCATGCACAATTACTTGTTTCTGCTCTAAAATAACAGTAAGATTTAATATCATGATATAATTAGTCATAGAAAGAAACTATGTGGACTGGTGCAAATGAATCCACTGTGATATTGGGACACTCAAGTCATCTGTTCCAGTTATGACTAGTAATGTCTTTTGGCTTTTCCCAGTTAGGAGTCGCCACAGTGGAATGCCGGTCTGCTTATGATCGGCAGTAGATTTTTATGGTGACAAGGTGCCAGCCCGACGCCCAACCTTCAACAAAGACACACCCATTCACGCATGCACCTACTTACTCGACTGTGAAGAGGACATGCAGATTACACACAGAAGGCACTCCAGCCGAGAATCAAACAGGAGAACCTCTTGCTGTGAGGTGACAATGCTAACCACTGCACCACCGTGGCCTGCACCATTCCAGTTATGACTACTTTGTGTAATTTATATGTCATTCATTTTCCAGTGCCTCTTTTATCATAATCAATGTCAACCAAGATTGAAACAATGCTAATTTCATGAACTCTAATCTGGGGTCCATTCCCATCATGGTATTAGAAACCTACATCCTTGGAGAAATTAAACCTCAGGCTAGAGCTCATCTGAGCAAACTATGGGTATAACACAAAGAATCACTCCAAAGTGGACACAACTCTGTCGCAGGACCCCCCCCACACACACACACACACACACAAAACACACACACATGCACAAAACAATGGATAGTTTAGAAGATTACTGATTCATTTATTTGGCATGGTTTTGGAATGTAGTAGGAAAGTGCTCCCCCTCAAAAAAATACATTTGCAAAGAGAGGTCCCACAGAATGAGAAAAGAAGACATCCAGGAGAGAAATGAGGAACTGAACTAAGAGATGTGAAGCAACAAGGCCACGTGTTGAATTAGTGTGCTGGACCTCACAGAATTACGTGGTATTTTAGTGTCCCTGTCATTTGAATACTCACATTGATTATATTAATAAGTACTCCTGTATTCAGAATATTGCTGTTGGGTATATTACTAAGTACTCCTGTATTTCTGGCTGGGTATATTACTTAGTGCCCCTACCTTCAGCATACTCTGGTTGGATATATTACTTAGTACTTCTGTCTTCAGGGTGCTTTGTTTGCATATATTACTAAATATCCCTGCCTTCAGAACACACTGGTTGGGTATATTACTAAATGCCCATGCCTTCAGAATACTCTGGTTAGGTAAATTACTAAGTGCCCCTGCCTTCAGAATACTCTGGTTGGGTAAATTGCTAAATGCCCCTGCCTTCATAGCACTCTAATAAGATATATTACAATGTTATGCATCCAGGGACTAGGCGGAAGCTTGAAATCATAGAAGCTCCATCTAGCATCCTTCCCATGACTGCCATAGCAAAATTACCTTGGGGCGTAAAAGCAGGATCCAGTTTGCAGTGCTTTGTAAAAGTATGGATAGCTTACAACAGTACTGCTTCACAGAATGCAGCAGAAGAAAACCTTCTGAAAATATAGCAGAAGTAGCTGCCACTTTTGCAGAAAGGCCCCTGATGAAACATTCTCATTATGGTATTAGAAACCTAATACCATAATTAGCCACAGAAAGAATACCAGAAAGATTTACAGCACGGCCAACCATCTGCTTGGAAATAGTTTGCTTACCCCGTGTGATCACAATTTGATTGATGCAGTTTTCCCGACTTCTTGTAATTTTTGCCCTGATAATCGATGCAGACAGTTGCTTTTTGTCGCTCCATCCTGCGGACCGTGTACTCCACAGAACCTTGTGAGTGAGAGCAGAAGAAAGGGATTTAAATTTTCTGCTTTATGTCACTGTCTGATAGTACTTTTGGAAGAAATATGGTTAGTAGAACGGGTTACCATACCTTCATAAATTAACACTAAGATGCCTAGTACATCAGGGCTTGCGACACTTTTTTTTTGCCGAGGTAACTCTCAATACAATTTGTATTCAAAGAAAGAAATTTCAATGGAATCAAAATGGCTTTATAAATTATTGTAAACAGAATATAGATCCCTGTTCAGAATTGAAAGTTTCTTGTGAAACATGAAACACAACACCACTGAGAGAAATGTGCTCACCAGGGGATTAGAAATCAAGAGAAATCCCAAAGAAAGCATGCAGTGAAGGTTGCAGAATGAGTTTTAAGATATGAGTAAGCTAGGCCCTCAGTAGTCTAAGAAGTTAAACAACTGTGTTTGAAGCAAAGGAATATGTAGGACTAATCCCTACTCAAATACCAACTATAAATGAAAGCCATACTACATGAAGAAACTTTCATTGTATTACTCTGATTCAGTAACTGATTAGACAACTGATTACATGTCTCTACCTACTGGAAAGTACTAATGTAAGGGTGATAACTTAACATAACCATGTACTACTAAATTGTATGTGAACCACTAAAAATGTATGTGTTCTCCCTTAAAAGTTAATAATTTCTAACATTCCTGTGTGTATGCTAGAAAATCTTGAATATGTGTGTATCCATTGTCGAACAAATGTCCATTTTGTAATATTTCACTGTACGTATCCATGTAATGTATGTCTGGAGCTTTTCTTCCCGGGCCTCCACTAAAAATGGACCTATATCCAGTTGGACGTTCCCAGTAAACAAATGTAAAATAAATAAATAAATATAAAATGAATATCATGCTCAGTGCAAAGAGAAAAAAATCTCCATTTGAAGGAAAATGCTCACTTAGTAAAAAAGTTTACTTACTAGTGAAGGGCATCTATCATCTCAGATTAGTACATTTTTCTGCTTTGAATTTTTAGAGTAGCTAAATATGTGTCTAAAAACATGAACTTTAGGCAGGAGTTTAATTAAAATAGCAATCTTTATTAAAACGGATATCTAATAAAC
The DNA here is from genome assembly GCF_019279795.1 of Protopterus annectens. Taxonomy (NCBI): domain Eukaryota; kingdom Metazoa; phylum Chordata; order Ceratodontiformes; family Protopteridae; genus Protopterus; species Protopterus annectens. The sequence continues at coordinate 1,734,008,206 of NC_056729.1, read as the reverse complement.
ACATCTTCAGACAGGGAGAGCCTGTGAATACAATGTCAGAAGCTGGCACGATCAAATAATTATAACAGAAAGAAAATAATGTACTTTAGGGTTCTCAGTAACATTAATAATCTGTTTTTGTGCCAGCATCACGTCATACTCAGATTAAATTGTTTTAATCACTTACATTTGTATTCCTTAGCAAAACTATTTATTTTATGGCTTAACTTCTTGTGTTTTATATGACTGCAACAGTGGTCCTGTACAGAAATGTTAACCTATTCCTTGTAAATAGGGTTTAGGTTCGTAATTCATCTTTGTACTGCTTGAAAGGGTTCAAGCCCAGTTAAATGAATATTATTTGTTTCACTGCAACAAGCTGTGAATGCAGGTAATGGAATGTATCCTTAGGAATTCCTTGTGTGCTTCCCAAGACACCAGCAGGTAGCAAGTAACAGCAGCTGTACATCAATCATGACAGCCGTGTGTGTGTGTGGAACAGGATATACGCAGCACAATGAAGCATAAAGCAGCTGACCGCATTATTAATAGAGCATCAGATCATAAGGTGGCAGGGATGCAGCAGCACCCAAGTATTGCCCCAGGCATAACTGGAATACTGCCTCAGGCATAACTGATGAGCACTACAAGATTGTCCTAACTAGAAGGGGAAAATCATGACTTCATGTATGTGGGTACCTCTTCCAATGTGAGAAGACAGTCAACAGACCCATGTTGTTACCTTGTTACAAAGCACAGGTGTTCATAAAAAAAAAGCAATTGTGCAGTTCAAAAACACATACAAGACACTAGCAAGTCCTGTCCTGGCTAGTTTCTGGTGCACACAGAATCTAAGAAGCCTACACCATAAATGTCCTACCATTGTGTCCTAAACTGCAAATGGAATCGATACTACTAGTTTTACTATATCTATTGCACTTTTTCTTCTTTCACTGTACTTTTTACTTTTATATAATTCTCAGAGCCTTTCCCCCCAGGCCACCACTGAAAAAGAACCTGTGTCCAGTCGGACATTCCCAGTAAACAAATGTAAAATAAATAAATAAATAAACCTGAAGGAAACAGAAGCATGTTGTACACGTTCAGCTGATGAATTAATACTGCATTGTACCTATCGCTGCTAAAGATATTCCACCAGAATATGAAATAAAAATAGTCTACAGACAATCTAGAATGGACAGAGTAGGACTTAGTTGGGGAAGCAGAGCTGTCACTCCACAGTCTTTACAACTACTATTAAAAGTATCAATGATACAACTACTGTTAAAAGTATTAATGATACAACTACTAGTAAAAGTATTAATGATACAACTACTAGTAAAAGTATTAATGATACAACTACTAGTAAAAGTATTAATGATACAACTACTATTAAAAGTATCAATGATACAACTACTGTTAAAAGTATCAATGATACAACTACTAGTAAAAGTATTAATGATATAACTACTATTAAAAGTATTAATGATACAACTACTAGTAAAAGTATTAATGATACAACTACTATTAAAAGTATCAATGATACAACTACTGTTAAAAGTATTAATGATACAACTACTAGTAAAAGTATTAATGATACAACTACTATTAAAAGTATTAATGATACAACTACTATTAAAAGTATTAATGATACAACTACTAGTAAAAGTATTAATGATACAACTACTATTAAAAGTATTAATGATACAACTACTAGTAAAAGTATTAATGATACAAATACTATTAAAAGTATTAATGATACAACTACTATTAAATGTATTAATGATACAACTACTAGTAAAAGTATTAATGATACAACTATTATTAAAAGTATTAATGATTTGTGGCATGTAAGCATCTGGACAGGAAGACACACCTTTCAGATTGCATCATACTGTCCCCTCCCACTGTTCACCATACATACATCTTTTGTTATTAGTGTGTATGCAGAATACCCCATCATGAACAAAATCTTAAGCCGTGGCAGGGCTAGCCACTCAACAGTGCAAAATATGCCTCTAGGTGATCTGGTTGTGTTGACTAATGCTGTCAAAATAGGCATGGGTATTTGCTGATGATAAGTGGGCTGAGGACCGGGCCTACTACGACCTATGACAGGGACCCATGCTAATGGTGTAAGGGGTGTATGTGCCTCTACTGGCCAGTGTGTGCCTTCCATAAAGCCCAGTAGCCCTGGGTCAATAAGCTACTGGTCGACCGGCATCCAGTTGTCCAGCTTGGTTGTCTGGGATATCTATGCTGAGTGAAAGCTGTACCTAAAACCAATCAACCTGCCAAACATAAACTAAGAATTGTCACACTGAATGTTGGTTCATTGACAGGACAGAGCTTTGAAGTGGATGACATGATGATAAGGAGGACACTGGAAATCCTCTGTATCCAGGAGACAAGGTGGGAAGGGCAGTGCAGCAAAGCCACTTGGCATGGGATCCAGAGTCTTCTAGTCAGGAGGAAAACAGGCAGGAAAAGGTGTGGGAATTGTAGTGAGGGAGAGGCTTCAGAAGACAGTGAGGGATGTTATCAGAATTAGTGACAGACTCATGGCATTCAGACTCCAGTGTAAGGATAGGGCAGTACCCATAATCTCAGCCTGTGTCCTATAGCAAGATTGTGATAGTGAGGAAAAGAATGCATTCATACAGCAGTTGCAGGACCTGCTAGATAAAGCAGAACAACATGAACTGGTGCTGATAATGGGAGACCTGAATGCACATATTGGGACACACAGAACAGGATGTGAGTACTGCCTGGGTCCACATGAGTGGGGCAACAGGAATAAAGAATGAAAAGCCATTCTAGACTTGTCTGGCAAACGACTTGATAGTAGCCAACACATGATTCAGAAGGAGAGACAGTCACATGATCACATACAAGAGTGGTCAACACGCAGCTCTGCTGGACACGCCTCTCTAGTGAAGAAAGTGCACTCTGGGACAGAACCAGGGATTGCAAAGTCATCCCCAGTGAAAGAGTGGACCACAGCATAAACCACTTGTTGCCATGATCAGCTGCAAGCAGTGGTCCGAGAAAGCTGTAAGGTCAACAGAGACCAGGCTGAACACCTGAAAGTTGACTGGAGAGAAAGTACAACAGTTCAAGGAATTACTCAGGGCTCTAGCACCCCAAGAAGAGGAGGAAATAGGTGAAGCTGAAGAGGAACCACAGTGCCTGAAAACAGCATGTGTAAGGGCTACTGAACATATATGAGGTCAAGCTAAGTATGGAAATAAGGTAAATAAAAAAAGGTGGTGGTGGAATGCAGACATCCAGGAAGTCATCAAAAGAAAGAAAGAGTGCAGGAAAAAGTGGGAGATAGAAAAGATAGACCAGGTAAAGAAGGAATACTGGTTAGCTAACGGAGGTTAAAGGAGTAGTAACAGTAGGCCTCAACCTGGTCTGTGACATCTATAGGACTTGTTGGTGGGACAGATTTGTGTCCCAGAGACTCCACCATCTGTGGAATAGACTCCCTCTCCATGTCAAGTAGAGTACCTCATTATCCCTTTTTAAGTAGAACCTGGATGACTGGATGGCAAATACAAAATACACCCCTGGGATTCTACCTGTATCCTTGCTGGACAGGGGCATCGGTTATTGACTTGTCGGAACATGGGCTAAATTCTTGGCTAGGCTTGTAAGGGCCTCAGGGCCAATAGCCTAGTAACTTCCTATGATCCTATAATCTAAACAACAAGGCATCAGAGGCACTCTACCAACTTCTGGAAAGTGACTCAGTGGATGCCACAAAAAACAGGTTGCAAGGCAAGCACAGAAAGATAAAGAAGATAGTCTAGTACAGGACAAAATAAACATGTTTGAACAACTTCTTGATATGGGGCTGAAATGTAATTTCATTTTATTTGAGAAGGAATATTACTTCCAAGTAGAGGGTGTGGTGATGGGCTCTTCATGTGGGGGGGGCTATATGCAAATAGTGTCATGTTAAAGTGGGAAAGGTGATATCTAGTTAATTCCTAGTTGTACCCTTTCTGTCACACATATATTCGTTTCCTGGATGACATCTTTATTTTATGGGATGGGCCTGGTGATGAAGTAAATAAATTCCTAGAATATGTAAATGGAACAACATCATTTTTAAAGTTTACTCACTACACTGACTATGGAAAAATTCACTATTTAGATGTAATGATTATGAAAGATGTGATGAATAACAGATTTACCACAGAAATCTACCATAAGGAAACTTATTCTAACAGTTTACTCCACTTCGACAGCAATCACCCCCTCCCACAAGAAAGAGCTGTGGTGAAAGGCCAATTTGTTCGAGCAACCCTGATGGTGACTATGTGGGAAGCTTTTTTTGGTAGAATGTGACATACTGAAGAACATGTATCTACGCCATGGGTGTCCCCTGAATTTTGTGGGGGATATTACGGATGAAGTTATTAGAAAGAGGCAGTATGGTAATTTTCAGCCAATTTTAGGTATGATATCTATATATGAATTAGGGGGAAAGACCCACAGTCTGAGACACAAGTGCAAATTGAGGCTATGGACAATGAGGAGGTAGGTGTGGGAACTGGTAATAACATGGCAACTGGGTCTGCATTCATAACTACTTTTTCCACCGATAGTTGGGCCATAAAAAACATCTGGAACAAAAATTTGAATTTTCTAGAACTGGACAGGAAAGTTAGAAAATATGTAGGAAATGGACCCATTTGTGTATATAAAAAGGGACGCAATATAAAAGACTACTTTGAAAGCCAACTGTCCCTAAACAATGTGGGTATATGTACAAATGTGGGAAATGTAAATTTTGCTCATACATTCTGGAAACAAGCGAAGTACTAATTAATGGTCTTAAAGTAAAGACTCTAGAGAAATATTGTTGTGACTCTGAAAGGGTTGTCTACTGTGCTGTTTGTCAATAATGTACTCATTTTTACATCGGAAAAAATGAACGAAAACTGAAACAGTGTATAGGAGAACACATCAGAAATATTAGGGACAACCAAGAGCTAAATGCTTTAGCGAAACACAACATAGTGACCTGTGGACATGGTTTCAAGTTTGTTGTATTGGAGTGTGTTCAGAAAACAACTAGGGGCGAAACATGACCAGTACTGCTAGAAAAAGCGAAATTGTCTTGGCAGCTTCTGTTAAATGCCAAATGCTGGCCTGGCTTAAATGAGTCTGTCTCAATTAATAGTGTTTTGAAGTTAAAATCACTTGATAGTTGTTTTATGACAAGGTTTTATAACTTTTTATGGTTTAATATACTAATAGGTTCATAGGTTCATAGGTTGGTACTAGGCTATCATCCCTAGGGCCTTTACAAGCCTAGCCATAACAATTCCCTGGCTATTTCTTCCCACACTATTTACTTTCCTGGACCCCTGTCTAGCAGGGCGACTGACGTGATCCCTGGGGTGAATTTCCTTTCTCCCATCCAGTCATCAAGATTCCTTTTGAAGAGGCGCTTTGCTTGACATGTATGGGCAGTCTATTCCAGAGTCTGGGGAGTCTCTGGGTCAGGAACCTATCCCTCCAGCATGTTTTGTTTATTGTGATGACAAGATTTAGATCCCTGGAGCATGTCGCTCTGAGGGATTGGGATTTCTTTAAATGTAGCATGTCCAACAGCTCTGGGTTTGACATGGCCTTTTATTTAAAGCAGAGATCACCTCGGAGTAGACGATATGCGACAGAGTATAGCTGGAGTTTTTTAAGGCGGTCAGCATAGAGCATCTGCTTTAGGCCTGTGATTCTTTTAGTGAGGTATTTCTGAGGCCTTTCCAGTTGTTGCAGATGTCTTGAGAGGTACATACCAAATGGAGTGTTGTATTCTATAATGAGTCTAATGAGGGATGAGTACAGTGGGACAATGACCTCCTTTTTTCTGGATGAAAAGCCCTTAGTGATGAGGTGTGCCACATAGAAGGATTTCCTGACTGTTGTGGCGATGTGGTTATTGAAGGTGAGACCACTGTCCACCTGTGTCCCTAGGTTTCTTATCACACTTTCAGTGTTTAGTGTACTGCCACCTATGTGATAATTCGGGTCCATATGACTACATCGACAAGTCATAACATCGACATTCAGTACACCGACACAAAATCACCGACAGATTAAATAACCGAAATCCCACTTCACCGACATTCACAAGTTCGACAACAAAGCAGTCAGGTAGGTGAAGTGTGCATTAGTGTCAGAGCTTGGGCTAGGGGTGGGTAAGTGAGTTAGGGTTAGGGTGCAGGTAGGTGAAGTGTGCGATAGTGTCGGAGCTTGGGCTAGGGGTGGGTAAGTGAGTTAGGGTTAGGGTGCAGGTAGGTGAAGTGTGCGTTAGTGTCAGAGCTTGGGCTAGGGGTGGGTAAGTGAGTTAGGGTTAGGGTGCAGGTAGGTGAAGTGTGCGATAGTGTCGGAGCTTGGGCTAGGGGTGGGTAAGTGAGTTAGGGTTAGGGTGCAGGTAGGTGAAGTGTCGTTAGTGTCGGAGCTTGGGCTAGGGGTGGGTAAGTGAGTTAGGGTTAGGGTGCAGGTAGGTGAAGTGTGCGATAGTGTCGGACCTTAGGGTTAGGGTTTGGGTCAGGGCTAGTGTGTATGCTATGTAGTGTAGTGTGTTGAAGTAGACCCGGTTTAGTATGTGTAGGAGTTTTGTGCAGTGGTTAGGGGCATTTACTTAGTGACTGCTTCGTTGTCGAACTTGTGAATGTCAGTGAAGTGGGATTTCAGTTATTTAATCTGTCGGTGATTTCATGTCGGAGTACTGAATGTCGATGTTATGACTTGTCGATGTAGTGATATGGACCCGATAATTCACGGGTACATGTTTTTTCCCAAAGGGGATAACTATACATTTCTTGGCATTGAGCTTGAGCCCATGGCTTTGGCATCAAGCATCTGTTTCTGTAAGGCCCTTTTGTAGAGTATCCACATCATTTGGGGATTCAATAATGGCTCCCAGTTTGCAGTCATCTGTGAACTTTGTTAGCCAGAGTCCCTTAGTGTTGATCTGTGCTTCAGAGAAGTATATGCCAAACAAGAGAGGTCCCAGGACTGAACCCCGAGGTACTCCACTTGTCACTTGTCTGGAGATGGATTTGGAGTCAGCTACTTTTACTGTGTGGGTTCTGTCAGTAAGCCAGTTGGCAACCCATCGAGTGACGTAGGGATCAATGCCCAGCTTAGTAAGTTTATCTATGATTTCAGAGTGGGGGGTGGTGTCAAAGGCCTTGGCGAGGTCCAGATAGGCTGTATGGACTGCCTTACCCTTGTCCATGGCTCTGGAGACTGATTCAAAGAAGTCAATAAGGTTCAGGAGACAAGATCGGCCCTTCACAAACCCAAACTGGGTAGGGTCCAGTGTTTTAAGGTTGCCAATGTCTTTGTTTATAAGTTTCATGATGAAACGTTCCATGGCCTTGCAGATCAGGCTCATCAGACTGATGGGATGGTAGTTCCCAGGATCCAAGGTGGATACCCCCCTTGTGGAGTGGGATAACTGTAGCTGTGTGCCACTCAGTGGGCACGAAGCCTGAGGTGAGGGTATGATTAAACATGACACTTAGATGAGGTGCCAGTTGATTTTGTAGTTCATGTAGTACACAGCCTGGGATGTCATCTAGTCCCATGGATGCTGTATTCTTAGTTTTTGAGAGTGCGTTTTTTACCTGTGTGGCTGTTATTACTGGAATTTGGCAATCTTCCAGTATTGAAATGGGCCATTTAGGGGTTGAGAGGGGGGTGAAGTTGGAAGTGAATTGATCTGCCAGGATATTGGCAATATCCTTGGGATCAGTATATTTAATGCCATTCTGTTGTAGCTCAGAGTAGATCTGAGCATTGGCATTTTGATTCTTGACATAGTTATAGAACGCCTTGTGGTTGTCTTTGAAATCTTTGGCAATGTTATTTTCGTAACTAGCTTTGGAGGATTTTATAAGGGATCTCAGCTTCTTACTGAGGCTGGTAAGGGAGTTTTTTGCATTCTGGGATTTTCCTCTTTTCTGCAATAGTTTTTTTCCTTTTGTTGTAAAGTTTGTTTATGGCAGAGGACCACCAGATTGGTTTCCTTTTTTTGGAGGAGAGCATCTTGGTTCTATTTGGGATGACACAATTCATGCATGAGTGCTCGTACAGTGCCTTAGTGTAGGAGTCAGCAGTCAAACTTTCAGTTCCCATCTGCATAGGTGTCATGAAGTTTGTAACTTCTGACTTGAGTAGCATGAAGTTGGCCTTGGAGAAGTTTTTTTGGAGGTTTCCCTACTGGGGGGTGGGGTTGGGATGTGGATGTTAAGGGTGATTAGCTTATGATCTGACCTGACCAACGAGGGGGTGACCATAGGTGTGGAGCATTGATTTCCCATGTTGGTAATGACCAGGTCTAGGATATTGGAGCCCGTGGTGGGACTATGGATTAGTTGATCCAGGGCATTGGAATTTATGAATTCCATGAACCGTTGGGCAAAGGTGTTGGTGCATGAGTAGTTTTCCGAGTTAATGGCAGGGTAGTTGAAATCACCCAGTATTAGGGTGTTTGGTTGCATAGTAATATTTTCCAGTATATTTAGAAAGGTGTAGTGAGAATCTTGGGGCATGGTGGGGGATCTGTAGCAAGCTACAATTTGGATTGCAGTCTTACCTAGTGCTAGTTGCACCTGGAGAATTTCAGACGCATTGCGTTGGGCAACTAACCTGATGGTGTGAATATCCTTGGTGAATATGGACACTCCTCCACCTTTAGTGTTTTGATCCTGGTTTGGTAGCTGAAAAGTGTGGAAAGAGTTGTAGCCTGGTATTGCAGGGGTGCTCTCTGGAGCCTTGAACCAGGTCTCAGTTACTGCACAGTCATCGATGTTCTCCATTTTAAGGAGTGCCTCGAGAGAGTGCATTTTGAGGTTTAGACTTCTAGCATTGAGTAGCATTACCTTCAGATTTTGCATGCTTGTACCTGCTACGGTGGTAGTTTTGTCCTTTGAACTTTGACTAAAAAAGGCACTATAGGGGTGGCAAGAGCCTTAGCCAGTAACCTGAATCCCAGGGGTGACAGGTGCAGGCCATCTCTGGCAAAGCATCGTGGTCTGTCGATCATGTCGTCCCAGGCAGACAGATACTGGATCCCCTTTGAATGACACCAGAAGCTTAGCCAATTGTTGAAGTCAATCATTTTGTCCTTATATTGTGGTATCATTCTGGGCAAAGGCAGGATGCTACTCAGGGCTAGGGTCATACCTGTCTGGGCCACATGATCCGAGAGCTCTTCCATGTCTCTTTTCATGTAGTCCAGGGAGGTACGTCTCAAGTTATTCACTCCAACATGGACAATGACAGAGTCATATTTGTACTTGTTGTGGAGTGACTTGAGTGCACGAGTTATGTGGTGGATCCTGGCACCCGACAGACAGCTCACTGTAATTTTCTCCTTGTTCAGCCTGGTGAGTGGGACATCAATGTGCCTGACTATAGAGTCATCTATGACTAAAGTGTTAGGTACGTTGTCTTGCCTTAGGGGCTGTTGCTGGGTGGCACACTAGTGTTGTGAGCTATGTGACACTTTGGTTGTGACTGGTGTTTGTTTCTTTGTATTGCTTCTTTGTATTGAAAACAATAAGTGTACTCAGTATCCCTGCCCCCTGGCTAAACAAAACCACAAAGATCTTACTCAAGGCTAGGGACAAAGCTTGGATAACTTGGCAAAAATACAAAACATCCGAAACTAGGCAAACCTTTTCTGTACTTAAAATAAGGCAAGAAAGCAGGTCAAGTTGAACAAACAAACCCACTATATTTCCCTACAAAGGAAATGCAGCAACAACCCACAGAAATTCTGGGCTGCAGTGAACAACATCCTCTAGCCCGGAAAAGCCACTACATGTCCTCCAGACATCGAAGGTACTGATCCTGACATAGCCTCAGGCTTCAATAACTACTTTACCTCTTCCATACTGAAACTAGTAAATGATATGTCACCCACAACCCAACCACAATCCCTAAACTGCCAGACTAACTGCACCCCCTTCTCACTCAACTCAGTACAAACATCAACCATTCAAAAACATTTAGCAAAACTCAAACCTACCACCCTAGCTGCCGACAGTCTCCCAGCCCAGTATCTCCAAGTTGTATCCATTGCCTACCCCATCTCCCTACTCATTAATAGATCTATTTCAATGTGCACCATTCTATCCTTGTGGAAAACCTCATATATCATCTCCCTCCACAAGGGTGGATCCTCTATTGACCTCTCCAACTACTGTCCCATTGCAATCCTATCATCCCTCTCAAAAATTCTAGAAAACTATATCCACCACCAACTCCTTACCCACCTACTAACCAACAACCTACTATCTAAAACCCAACATTGATTCAGACCATTCCATAGCACCAACACTGCCCTAATTAACTTCTCCAATACCATAAACTCACACAGGAACCAAGGGAAACTGGTCTCTTCTACCTTCCTAGACTTCTCCAAGGCATTCAATACAGTTTCCCATAACAAACTCCTTACCTGCCTCTCTGAACTCAACCTCAATAACCCCACCCTACAATGGTTTAACAGTTACCTAAAAAAACACTCACAATCTGTCAAATGGCGCAACTCCCTATCCCCCCACTCCCTGTCATATGCAGCATCCCACAAGGCTCAGTCCTTGGCCCCTTCTCTTCAACATATTATAGCAATAACCCATGCCTGGGTGTGGGTAATGCTGGATTTACCCATGGTTGGTGTGGTCTGGTCAGAAGGGCGAAGCCCGAGTGGCCAAACAAAGACACTCGTGGGTAAATCCAGCATTACCCATACCCAGAAGTGGGTTATTGCTATTATACAATGACATTATTTAAGAAATAAAATACTTTTCTTAAATAATGACATTGTATAATGCCTCCTTGCTGCCCTTCCGCAGCTGTCTGGTATTCTGCAGCAGTTCTGATTTACTGCGCATGCGTATGCTTACGCCGTACATCAGAGCTGTGGGTGGAAGCAACGGAGAAAGCAAGATCTCCGTTGCTTTTTACAAAGTGTCTCGGTATGTTAAAGGAGTTTAACATAGCAAGACAGCTTTAAAAAAAGCAACGGAGAAAGGAAGATCTCCTTTAGTTTTCTTAAAGCTGTCTCACTATGTTAAACTCCTTTAACATAGCGAGACAGTGTCTAAAAAGCAACGGAGATCTTGCGTTCTCCGTTGCTGTAAAAAAAGACTTATACTAATGGAAAAAGTCCATGCGACCGGACCTTTTTCCATTAGTATAAGCCTGATTTACAACGCGCACGCTGACCAATCAGCGTGCACGTTTTGGAATATTAATGGGGGGGGGGTCGTTGTATAATTACAAATAATCTCCACCTAGCAACCACTAAAGTCAATATTGTCCAGTATGACACAACCCTAATCTGCTCAGCACCCAACATCCATCTACTACAAAGTAAAGCCCAAGGATCCTTTACTAAGGTACAGAACTGGCTAAACAACTACCAACTGATACTAAACCCCCCAAAAACACAGCTAATGCCATTCCACCCAACTAAACACTGTGCCCCCATCTTCACCATCTTGTCAGCCAATAGCACCATCATCACCCCAGTAGCTGAGGTAAAACTGCTAGGTGTCACTACTGATCAACAGCTTAAATACAACAAACACATATCCCAAACTATCTCTAAAGTCCATATAAAACTAGGTTGCCTTTATCATTGCAAACAGTTCCTAACCCCTGAGTCTAGAACTACAATAGCTAGAACTCATCTCTTATCAACATTACTTTATGCATCACCAGTTCTTACCAACATTAATAAAACAAACCGGAACAAACTCTCCACATGCTACAACACAATAGCTAGGTTCACTGCCAATAGTAGATCACACTCCCATCACTGCCAATCCCTACTTAAACTACACTGGATAGAATTTACAAACCTGCTGTGCTACCACCAATTCATCATAGCTCATCAAATTCTATACCACCTTGGGAGAACCCCTGCCCTAGCTGACATGTTAAACTTTTACAACTCCACCAGGGAACTACGACCAAGTAACAAATCCCTGATTGAAGTCAATCCATATAAGAACAACTCTGGAGAAGCCCTATTCTGCCACGAGGTTGCAAATGCATGGAACACCCTCCCACCTGATGTCAGGCTACAAAACCACACAAGAACATTCAAAGGCCTCCTTAAATCACACTTCATTGCTAACCCTCTCTGTAACTGCAAAGACCCTCCTGAATCCTCACTGCACTGTAGGCAGACTACCCACTGAAGCCTCTAATAAGTACATTATACTGTTACCTGCAATGTACTACTTGTAAATAATGTAAATAAGGAGCTACTCCTGAGTATCTTATTTACACAGATTCTACTGTTATTTTAGACATTTAACCTCCTGATTCTACAAATATCAACCTTCTCCTGAGTATCTTATTTGCACAGATTGTACTGTTATTGTAGACATGTAACCTCCTGACTGTACAAATGTCGACCTACTCCTGAGTATCTTATTTACACAGATCGTACTGTTATTGTAGAAATGTAACTTCCTGACTGTACAAATATTGACCTATACCTCAGTATCGTATTTACACAGATTGTACTGTTACTGTAGACATGTAACTTCCTGACTGTACAAATATTGACCTACTACTGAATATCTTATTTACACATATTGTACTGTTATTGTATACAAGTAACCTCCTGACTGTCCAAATATCGACCTACTCCTGAGTATCTTATTTACACAGATTGTAATGTTCTTGTAGACATGTACCCTCCTGACTGTACAAATATCAACCTACTCCTGAGTATCTTATTTACACAGATTGTACAGTTATTGTAGACATGTAACCTCCTGACAGTACAAACATTGACCTACTCCTGAGTATCTTATTTACACCAATTGTACTGTTATTGTAGACATGTAACATCCTGACTGTACAAATATCGACTTACTCCTGAGTATCTTATTTACACAGATTGTACTTTTATTGTAGACATGTAACCTCCTGACTGTACAAATATTGACCTGCTCCTGAGTATCTTATTTACACAGATTGTACTGTTATTATAGACATGTAACCTCCTGACTGTACAAATATCAACCTACTGCTGAGTACTTTATTTACACAGATTGTACTGTCATTGTAACATATAACCTCCTGACTGTACAAATATCAACCTACTCCTGAGTAGCTTTTTTACACAGGTTGCACTGTTATTGTAGACATGTTACCTCCTGTCTGTACAAATATCGACCTATTCCTGAGTATCTTATTTACAGAGATTGTATTGTTATTGTAGAAATGTAACCTCCTGACTGTACAGATATCGACCTACACCTCAGTATCTTATTTACACAGCTTGTAATGTTTGTGTAGACATGTAACCTCCTGACTGTGCAAATATCGACCTATTCCTGAGTATCTTATTTACACAGATCGTACTGTTATTATAGAAATGTAACCTCCTGACTGTACAAATATTGACCTACACTTCAGTATCGTATTTACACAGATTGTACTGTTATTGTAGACATGTAACCTCCTGACTGTACAAATATCGACCTACACCTCAGTATCTTATTTACACAGCTCGTAATGTTTGTGTAGACATGTAACCTCCTGACTGTGCAAATATTGACCTATTCCTGAGTATCTTATTTACAGAGATTGTACTGTTATTGTAGAAATGTAACCTCCTAACTGTACAAATATCGACCTACACCTCAGTATCGTATTTACACAGATGGTACTGTTTTTGTAGACATGTAACCTGCTGACTGTACAAATATCGACCTACTCCTGAGTATCTTATTTACACAGATTGTACTGTTAGTGTAGACATGTAACCTCCTGACTGTACAAATATCGACCTACTCCTGAGTATCTTATTTGCACAGATTGTACTGTTATTGTAGACATGTAACCTCCTGACTGTACAAATATCGACCTACTCCTGAGTATCTTATTTACACAGATTGTACTGTTATTGTAGACATGTAACCTCCGGACTGTACAAATATCGACCTACTCCTGAGAATCGTATTTACAGAGATTGTACTGTTATTGTAGACATGTAACCTTCTGACTGTACAAATATCCACCTACTCCTGAGTATCTTATTTACACAGATCATACTGTTATTGTAGACATGTAACCTCCTGACTGTACACATATCGACCTACTCCTGAGTATCTTATTTACAGAGATTGTACTGTTATTGTAGACATGTAACATCCTGACTGTACAAATATCGACCTACTCCTGAGTATCTTATTTACATAGATTGTACTGTCACTGTAGACATGTAACCTCCTGACTGTACAAATATCGACCTACTCCTGAGTATCTTATTTACGCAGATCATACTGTTATTGTAGACATGTAACCTCCTGACTGTACAAATATCGACCTACTCCTGAGTATCTTATTTACACAGATTGTACTGTTATTCTAGACATGTAACCTCCTGACTGTACAAATATCAAACTACTCCTGAGTACTTTATTTATACAGATTTTACTGTCATTGTAGCATATAACCTCCTGACTGTACAAATATCAACCTACTCCTGAGTATCTTTTTTACACAGCTTGCACTGTTATTGTAGACATGTTACCTCCTGTCTGTACAAATATTGACCTATTCCTGAGTATCTTATTTACACAGATTGTACTGTTATTGTAGACATGTAACCTCCTGACTGTACAAATATCAACCTACTCCTAAGTACTTTATTTACACAGATTGTACTGTCATTGTAGCATATAACCTCCTGACTGTACAAATATCAACCTACTCCTGAGTATCTTTTTTGCACAGCTTGCACTGTTATTGTAGACACGTTACCTCCTGTCTGTACAAATATCGACCTATTCCTGAGTATCTTATTTACAGAGATTGTACTGTTATTGTAGAAATGTAACATCCTGACTGCACAAATATCGACCTACACCTCAGTATCTTATTTACACAGCTCATAATGTTTGTGTAGACATGTAACCTCCTGACTGCGCAAATATCGACCAATTCCTGAGTATCTTATTTACAGAGATTGTACTGTTATTGTAGAAATGTAACATCCTGACTGCACAAATATCGACCTACACCTCAGTATCTTATTTACACAGCTCGTAATGTTTGTGTAGACATGTAACCTCCTGACTGTGCAAATATCGACCTATTCCTGAGTATCTTATTTACAGAGATTGCACTGTTATTGTAGAAATGTAACCTGCTGACTGTACAAATATTGACCTACACATCAGTATCGTATTTACACAGATTGTACTGTTATTGTAGACATGTAACCTCCTGACTGTACAAATATCAACCTACTCCTGAGTATCTTATTTACACAGATTGTACAGTTATTGTAGACATGTAACCTCCTGACTGTACAAATATCGACCTACTCCTGAGCATCTTATTTACACAGATTGTACTGTTATTGTAGGCATGTAACCTCCGGACTGTACAAATATCGACCTACTCCTGAGTATCTTATTAACACAAATTGTACTGTTATTGTAGACATGTAAGCTCCTGACTGTACAAATATCCACCTACTTCTGAGTATCTTATTTACACAGATTGTACTGTTATTGTAAACATGTAACATCCTGACTGTACAAATATCGACTTACTCCTGAGTATCTTATTTACACAGATCATACTGTTATTGTAGACATGTAACCTCCTGACTGTACAAATATCGACCTACTCCTGAGTATCTTATTTACACAGATTGTACTGTTATTGTAGACATGTAACCTCCTGACTGTACAAATATCGACCTACTCCTGAGTATCTTATTTAAACAGATTGTACTGTCACTGTAGACATGTAACCTCCTGACTGTACAAATATCGACCTACTCCTGAGTATCTTATTTACACAGATTGTACTGTTATTGTAGACATGTAACCTCCTGACTGTACAAATATCGACCTACTCCTGAGTATCTTATTTACACAGATTGTACTGTTATTGTAGACATGTGAACTCCTGACTGTACAAATATCGACCTACTCCTGAGTATCTTATTTAAACAGATTGTACTGTCACTGTAGACATGTAACCTCCTGACTGTACAAATATCGACCTACTCCTGAGTATCTTATTTACACAGATTGTACTGTTATTGTAGACATGTAACCTCCTGACTGTACAAATATCGACCTACTCCTGAGTATCTTATTTACACAGATTGTACTGTTATTGTAGACATGTGACCTCCTGACTGTACAAATATCGACCTACTCCTGAGTATCTTATTTAAACAGATTGTACTGTCACTGTAGACATGTAACCTCCTGACTGTACAAATATCGACCTACTCCTGAGTATCTTATTTACACAGATTGTACTGTTATTGTAAACATGTAACCTCCTGACTGTACAAATATCGACCGACTCCTGAGTATCGTATTTACACAGATTGTACTGTTATTGTAGACATGTAACCTCCTGACTGTACAAATATCGACCTACTCCTGAGTATCTTATTTACACAGATTGTACTGTTATTGTAGACATGTAACCTTCTGACTGTACAAATATCGACCTACTCCTGAGTATCTTATTTACACAGATTGTACTGTTATTGTAGACATGTAATCTCTTGACTGTACAAATATCGACCTACTCCTGAGTATCTTATTTACACAGATTGTACTGTTTTTCTAGACATGTAACCTCCTGACTGTGCTATGTGAGTATCTTATCTACACAGATTGTACTGTTTTTGTATACATGTAATCTTATGACTGTACTATGTGAGTATCTTATCTACACAGTTTGTGCTGTTTTTGTAGACATGTATTCTTCTGACTGTACTATGTGAGTATCTTATCTACACAGATTGTACTGTTATTGTTGACATCTAACCTCCTGACTGTACAAATATTGACTTACTCCTGCATATCTTATTTACACAGATTGTACTGTTATTTTAGACATGTAACCTCCTGACTGTACAAATATCGACCTACTCCTGAGTATCTTATTTACACAGATTGTACAGTTATTGTAGACATGTAACCTCCTGACTGTACAAATATCGACCTACTCCTGAGTATCTTATTTACACAGATTGTACTGTTATTGTAGACATGTAACCTCCTGACCGTGCAAATATCGACCTACTCCTGAGTATCTTATTTACACAGATTGTACTATTATTGTAAACATGTAACCTCCTGACTGTGCTATGTGAGTATCTTATCTACACAGATTGTACTGTTATTGTAGACATGTAATCTTATGACTGTACTATGTGATTTTTTTGCATTTAACTATTTTTTACCTTATATGCTAGCTTTCTTGTTATCTAACTTATGTATTTATATTGTTACTTCCTTGGAGCTTTTCTCCCCAGGTCTTCACTGAAAATGGACACCTGTTGTCCAGTTGGATTTATCCTGGTAAAAGAAATGTTAAATAAAATAAATAAAAAAAATAATTGTAGTGGTATTTTGGCTTGCTATTGGTATGTAAAAAAAGGGTGTGTAGAAAATATTGCTTATTGATTGGTGCTAATTGTTTTAACCTTGATGATGTAAAAAAGGCATCATTTTATTTCTCTATTTAAACATTAGTGTAACTGCTAGCTATATCTAATGAAGTTCCTTGTAACTATATACAGTTTTTGGAACAAAAGTAGTTATCTGCATTTTTATCTGGATTTTATTGGATATTTTTGTATGAATAAAGCTTTTTTACTGCTAAATACTGGTGGACTTTACATTCAGCTGGTTGCTGTTTGCCCTTTTTGGTAGCTGTAACAGTTGTTGTTTTCTTTTTGGCTTTGATCACCTCAATAAGTGTTGAAATATCTTTGGGTAGAGTATAACATCACTGAATGAGTGTACCTGGAAATGTAACATGGGCTGCTTGTACTCTGCATCTACTTCAGTATTAAGAAGATGAATACAATTGTACAAGACTCTACCATATCGTCTGGGTAATAGGGACACAGCTGGAAAACCTGTGCCAGCCTTCCCCCAGGGGCGTCTGTGTGGTTGCATAAACTCTTATCTCAAAGTATGTGCAAGTCAGCTACTTTGGCCTGTTACTCAAGCCACTGGTTGGACAGAGAGGGTACTGGAGGTTTTAGTTTGCCCACTAGGCTGAGATCTGGACCCTATAGCTGTGCCAGTGGGGAGTCTGACTGGGGACCTGGAGAGAAAAGGAAAAACACCCCCAGACAGACTGTGATCTCTGTGTGCTCTTAAGGGAAATTGTACTTTACTGTGTGTGTATTTATTATCCTTTTCCCTATATGGACGCCCCTCACTGGTAGTGGTGAGGACTGAGGCTCCTTGATTGATGGGCCAGTGTGGGGGTGTCACATATTAATTGTTTGGCAGTGGTGGGATATCTACACCACATATTAATTGGTTGGCAAATACTAATTGGCTTGTAGTGGTGTGGGTAGAGTGAATTCCTGTAGCTCACTGAAGATATTTTGTACTGTAAATCAGCCACACAGTGAATACTCAGAGTTCAGATCACAATTGTCTTATTTCTTTTGTTAGCTTAGTTAGTCAGGGAGAGCAGGAAGCATGTCAGCAGAGGAGTAGGGAAAGCTGACAAGGAGCCAGCTGACTAAGATGTGCCAGGCTAGGGGACTGGTGCATGGAAACCTGACTAAGGCAGACATGATTGCAGCTTTGGTCACAGCTGCATCAGAAAACAGCAACCAGGATGATGATCAGACTGGAGATGTACCACCTTCAGAGAATGGAAAGCTCCATCTTTCTGCAGAGGACTTAAAAATCCATCTGGAGCTAAAGAGACTTGAGTTGGAGGCCAGGCATTTGGAAGTAGAAGCAGCTGAGAGACTGAGATGTCTGCAGGCTGAGGAGAATGAGAAACTGCTATGCCTGGAAGCTGAGGAAAAGGAGAGACAGAGGCAGCATGACAAGGAGATGTTGACTCTTTGCCAGAGTCATGGAGGTAATGGGGAAGGGAGTAACCAGACTCCAGAAGCACAAAAGGTCAGTAAATTTCTTCCGCATTTTAAAAAGGGGGATAATTTTGATAGCTTCATTCATATGTTTGAGGGGGCATGTAAATAGTGTGATGTTGACCACAGGCTCTGGGTATGGTTCTTGACTCCCTTACTCCATGGTAAAGCTGTTTCTTTGTTGTCTAAAATGTCTGATGTTGGCTGTTTTAATTATACTACGGTTAAGAACTGTTTGTTATAATTGTTTAAGCTAACACCTGAAACTTATAGGAAAAAGGTTTGTTAGCATAGACGCAAGGCAGATTTATTTTTTTTATTTATTTTATTTTATTTTACATTTGTTGACCGGGAGAGTCCGACTGGATGCATGTCCATTTTCAGCGGAGGCCTGGGGAGAAAAGCTCCCAAGGGTAAGCAGATACAGCATTACATAATACCAGCATTATACATTGCAAACAGTCTATTTACAGAGATTACATAAGTAAGCAAGTTAAACAAGTTCCACAGGTTAGAGTTAATCCCGAGCGTAAATCAGGATTAAATTAAATTACACAGTAAACTGGTTAACAGATTTTTACACATTCTAGAGAGAGTTAGCCAGGCTTGATACATTGACATAGCCAGTTAAGTGACAAATGTTGTTTGAGTCTAGTTTTAAATTGACCTAAGGTGGAAAGTAAGGTAATATCAGCTGGAAGAAAGTTCCAGGATCTACTTACAGAGTTTGCAAAGAGAGAGTCACCGGCTGTGTTATTAATTTTGCTGGTCTGAATTAGTAGTTTGTTAGAGGATCGAAGCGGCCTAGGATTGTTATAGTGAGTGATAATATTTTTAAGTGCAAGAGTATTGTCCGGATTATAGAGGATTTTATAGGCCATAATCAGTTGGTTATACTGGATTAGGCTGGGTAGTTCAAGCCACCCAAGCTGATTTAGACTGATGCAATGATGTGTCCTAAAAGGCAGCCCAGTGGCAAACCTGGCAATGTGGTTGTAGAAAATTGAGAGTTTGTTAAGGACAGTCTTGTTTAAATTCGAGAGTAGAGGGGATGCATACAGAAGGGTTGAAAGAAGGTGAGAGCGAGCTATGGCAATTTTAGTTGGAGGAGTTAGGAAGGCTTTTATTCTGTAAAGTGACCCTAGTTTTTTATTGATGGTTTTGATAGTTTGGTTAACATGTAGGTCAATTTTAGATTATTATCTATGATGACACCTAATAGTTTTGTAGAGGGGTCAGGGGAAATTATTGTGCCATCATTTGAATTTATGGTAAAGGTGAAAGCGGTAGACCTATGTGTTGGTGAAAATAACAGCATTTTAGTTTTTTGGGGATTTAGGATCAGACGACGTTCAGAAAGCCAGTTTTCTATTGCATTAAAGGTGGTCGGGTAGCTGACCATAACTCTATTGGAGATGTGGCCGAGCAAATCAGAGCAGAGTCATCAGCTTATTGGATACAGCTGACTTTTGGGATGACAGTATAAAGTTCGTTAATGAAGATGGAGAACAGCAAGGGCCCTAGTATAGAGCCTTGTGGTACTCCAAGGGTGTTAGGTAGAAGGTTAGAGAGTTTGTTCTGCCAGAGGACAGCCTGCTGTCGACTATTCAGGTAGAATTGAAACCACTGAAGGGCTCTAGTATCTAGACAGAATGTTTGCAGGGTGTGGATTGAAAGTTAGTGATCAACCATATCGAATGCCTTGGAAAGATCCAAGAAGAGGGCTGAGGATATATAATTATTGTTGCGATTATGGTTTATGGTGTTGGTAAAGGCTAGGAGGGCTGAAGTAGTGCTGTGATGAGAATGGAAGCCATGCTGAGTGTCTGCCATAAGGTTCATAGGTTCATAGGTTCATAGGTAGATACTAGGCTATCTGCCCTAGGGCATTTATAAGCCTAGCCAGAGTGTATTTGGCTTCTACCTCCCTATTAGATTAGCCTACTGTGCCTCTGTAAAGTAGGTCACAGAATGTACCCTTTTAAGATTAGTTTACTGTGCCTCTGTCTAGCAGGGACACTGGGGAGATCCCAGGGGTGAATTTGCAATTTCCCATCCACGCGTCCAAATTTCGCTTGAAGAGGGTCAGCGAGGGGCTATGTCTAACATGAAATGGGATTCTATTCCAGAGTGAGGGGAGCCTCTGGGAAATTAATCTGTCCCTCTAGCATGTCCTATTTATTTTTGTGCTGAGGTTTAGGTCCCTGGAGCATGTAGCTCTATGGGACTTGGATTTTTTGAGGTGGAGCATGTCCATTAATTCTGGGTTTGACATGGCTTTGTACATCAGGCATAGATCGCCTCTGAGTAGACGGTAAGCAACTGAGTAGAGCTGGAGTTTCTTTAGTCTAGCTGCATAGGACATCTGTTTGTAGCCCATGATCCTCTTGGTGAGGTACTTTTGGGGTCTCTCCAGTAGCTGCAGGTGTCGGGTAAGGTACATCCCAAAAGGGGCATTGTATTCAATTATGGGCCTGATGAATGACGAGTAGAGGGGCACAATGACCTCTCTTGATCTAGATGTGAACCGTTTCGTGATAAGGTGGGCTATATAGAAGGTCTTTCTAACCATTTTGGCAACGTGATTATCAAAGGAGAGATTACTGTCTACGTTGGTCCCCAAATCTCTAATTACTTCTTCCATACTTAATGGATTACCACCTATGTGGTAATTTGTGGGCACCTTGTTTTTCCCAAAGGGGATGACTATGCACTTTTTAGCATTTAGCTTGAGGCCATGGCTCTGGCACCAAGCATCCATCTCTGTGAGACCCTTTTGGAGGATGCTTGTGTCAGCTGGAGATTCGATTATGGCCCCCAGTTTGCAGTCATCTGTGAACTTTGTCAGCCATAATCCCCCTGTGTTAGCCTGAACCTCAGAGAAGTATATACCGAACAAGAGAGGTTCCAGAACTGAGCCCTGTGGGACGCCACTTGTAACTGGTTTGGATTCGGACATGGCACCTGTGATTCTGACCATGTGGGTTCTATCTCTGAGCCAGTTTGCAACCCATCTTGTGATATAGGGTTTGATGTTTAAGCTGGTAAGGTTATTTATGATACCCGAGTGGGGTATTGTGTCAAAGGCTTTTGCGAGGTCCAGGTAGGCTGTGTGGACTACCTTGCCCTCATCTATGGCTTTGGTAACTGTTTCAAAGAAATCAACTAGGTTTAAGAGGCAAGATCTGCCCTTAACAAAGCCAAATTGGGTAGGGTCCAGTGTCTGGAGGCTCCCAATGTCTTTGTTTATGATAATACGCTCCATAGCTTTACAGACCAGTCTAGTCAGGCTTATGGGGCGATAGTTTCTGGGGTCCGTTGTGGCACCACCTTTGTGGAGTGGGACCACTGTAGCTGTACGCCATTCTTTGGGTACATATCCTGTAGTAAGGCTAAGTTTGAACAGTGACTTAATGTGAGGGTTCAGTTCTTCTTGGAGCTCATGTAAGACACAGCCTGGGACACCGTCCGGTCCCAAAGATGCTGTGTTTTTTGCTTTGGAGAGGGCAGCTTTCACCTGTGCATCTGTGATGTCAGGGAGGTTACATTCAGTGGGAATTTTAGCTTCTCCTATGGTTCGATTGATTAGTATTGAGACAGGGTAAGCAATAGCATCAGCTAATTTTTGTAGGTACTCGGCGGGGAGTTGATTAGCAGAAAGTGTAGTGGGTTTTAATTTTTTGATCAAGGTACGGATAAGTGAAGTGGCGACTGGTTGGAAGCTGAATGTGAGTAAGTTTCTAGGAGTGCAACTTTCATGACCATGGGAGCTAGGAGGTAGTTGACTAGCTAGGGCTTGAATTGTCTCAGTAAAGAATCGGATAAAACTGTCAGAAACATCTTCAGCGGTTTTATCAACAGTAGCAGCAGGGATTGGGGTTGAAGTTTGTCCAGGATTTAGTAGATTATTTAAACCTGCCCAAAACATCTGAGGGTTATTTTGATTTACTGTCTGTAAATTACAGTAGTATTGTTTTTTGTCTTGTAAAATGTATTTTTTAGTTTCGTTCCTGGACTGCCTGTATTTAATGTGATCTTGGGGGTCTTTAGAAGAATGCCAGAAAGCCCATGCTTTGTTTCTATGGGTAATTTTGAGTTTAGACTCTTTAGAAAGCCATGGCGCAGTTTTTGCCTTTGTTCTCTTTGAACGAACGGGTGCATGCAAATCAAGGTTCTCAAGGAATTTGTTGTAAAGTATGCTACTGCTTCCTCTAAGGGGAGGTGTTTTAGAATAGACCAATTACATGAGTTTAGTTCTTGTTGGAATTTGGCAGGGTCAAAGTTGTTATTGTTTCTAACCTTTCTGAGTAAGGGTTATTGGGAATTAATGGCTTTGTGCTTAATTACATATGTGAGGAGGTGATCGCTTAGGCCATCAGGGAGGGTACCAGAGGTGTACAGTTGGGGGTGACTATTTATGAGTACCCAGTCAAGTATGCTTTCTTTTTGGTTGGGTTTACTTATCCTGGTAGGGGTGGATATGATTTGTGTAAATGCATGCAAGTTAATATGGGTGGTTGGGGATTCTGAGGAACAGGTGCCCGAGTCTATGTTAAAGTCTCCAAGTAGTAGGGTTTCTTGGGAGTAGTGACATGATAGCCAGTGCAGGATATCTTCAAGTGTAGATATATTGTTACCTGGGGGAATGTGCATACAGATGATATTAATGCATTTATTTTTATTAAGTTGCAATTTGGTGGCAAGAATCTCTGAGTTATTAATCTGAGGTGGTTGTATTACATCTATGGTGACATTAAACTCAGATTTATAGAGTACAGCTACCCCACCCCCTTCCTCAAAGCACGATCCAGCCTGTGTATGTTGTACCCAGGTGGTAACACTTCATTGTCTGCAGTGTTAGGTTTTAACCAGGTTTCAGATAAACAGAGAATCTCAGGGGAGTGGACATCCAGAAGTGGACATCCAGAAGTGCATGCAATTCATGTACCAGATGAAAGTGTGTATGAATATCTTGCTGAACTGAGCACTTATTTTGATAGGTGGGTTGGTGTGTGGATGTCAGGTCACCACTTCTGAAGGGCTGACAGTCCTTTTGGTGAGGAAACAAGCCCTTAGCACTTTGCCTGAGGACATGATGATCTGGTTAGCTGATAGACAATGTGCTACTCCAGATGAGTTGGGGAAGAAGGGAGACCTATACATAGCAAGCAGGGGATCCCTGCACAGGAAAGGGATGCCCAGTACTGCTTATGGGTCTAAAGGAGCCCATGGTGGGCAGCACAGACTGCCCAATAGAATCTGCCAGTAGCAGGGGAAGCCACTAGTCCATGTACATGTCCAGGACCTAGGGTTAAATATTTTGAATGCAACCAGGTGGACCATGTGGCATACAGATGTCCATGGAGGCAAGGTGAGGAACAAAAGCTGAGAGAGCCAGTAAGTGGGAAAGACAAAAATGCCAATAGTAGGTTGTCTTGAGACAACAGGGGTACCAAACTACAATCCTGTAGATGTCCTGATAGGGAAGGGTTAGAATGAGGCAGTACCATGTGTTTATGCAGTTACAAGCAGCTAGGATAGGAGACAAGCATGTGGGTCTGGTAGCCTGGGGGAAACCCAGACAGACTGCATACTTGCAGCCAGGACTAGTGAGGTGGTTACTTCGGGGAGGGAGCTAATCTGTAGCAGTGAGACTGAAGGTGACCCACAGCTGCTTGTGGGTAATGATGTTCCCTTGGACAGAGTGACTGCAAAGGTAGAGGTGAGTAGTAGTACCCAGGCCAGACCTCCCAACCGTCCCGAATTACTCGGTTTTTACCGAGTTTTGGGGTCAAAATGAAGGGGTGCCACGATTCCCGAGTGGCACCCCTTCATTTCCGATTTTCTTGCTTCGTTTTTAATTTTTAAAATTGGCTGTCGGCTGGCGTCATCACATCCGCGATGGCGTCAGCCAGGCTACCAGCAAGTCGGAATTGAGCTCAAGGAGCTCAGCGTCATTATTTCCGGCTGGCTAGGAGCAGGCGGAAATGAAAAGCTGTGACTTTGAGTTTTCTTTTCGTCATGGATGGTGGTTCTTCTAGCCAGGAAAAAGCAAGCAGGAATGCATTTTATCTTATGCTGCTGTGCTGCCTGTTCGGACTTCAGGAACGAGGAATCTTTTTTTATGCTGCTGTTCAGGAACGAAACAGAGGTATTTCGATTTTATGCAGTGCTGAAAAGGACAGAACAAGGCAACAAGCTGTTCAGAGGTATTTATTTAATACTGTGCAAGCTGCGAGTTAGTTTGTTAATCATGGTTCTAATGCAGAGGTAGTTTATTATGCTTCAGAAACGCAGCTTCTGTTTCTGAAGTATAATAAGCTACCTCTGTTTCTGAAGCATAACTATGTTGGCTAAGGGGATGGGCAAGCACTAATGCGAAAAAGATTAGTAACTTCAGGGTGGGATAAAAAAGTACCCCTACGGAATCCTGGGATTTATAGTCCTTATACTTAGAGGGGATCAAAGAAACTTTTTAAAGTTGCTATAGTATCTCAAAAGCAAGTCGAATTAACTATATTTGCATGGTTGCTATGTAGTGTATCTTGTGTAGATGAACTGTTCTGATTTACTAAGTTATAGCGTTAGTTATAGTGTTTTAAGTTATTGTGTTTTGGTAAGGATTACCTTTAGTTCTTGCAAAGTTGCATACAGCGGTGCTCAGAATGGAGTATCACAGTTAAGTACTTAACTTCTTTTTTGCCACGATAGATGCATTTTAGAACAATGTCAGCTGCACAGTATGCGTGAGAACTTTAAAGGGTTTTACTTTTTTATAACTTATATGTAAAGGAGAAGTCTAACGAGATCCCTGTTATTCGTAGGTTTCACAGCATCTGGAGGAGGCTGGCACCTCTTCCAGTAGTCCTGGCCACTCTGACCATAGGGCATGTATTCTCAGGGAAAAATATGTGTAGTTTAAACAGCATTATTGTTGTGTTCATGCATTTGTTTACTTCTAGTAAATAGTGTGAAATACTAAAATGTTAGTTGAATTAATCAAAGCATTTCAACTTGAGAATCTTGGATATGAATAGTCAGTTTACACTGGAATTTTGGGAATTGCTTTAAGTAATGGTTCTGTAAATTGCTGGTGTGTTTAATGTCTGGTGTGTGAGTGAGTGTGGCCCGCATTTATTATGATTTAAACTGTCAACTTAAAGTATGCATTTAGAAAGTTTTTACTTTTAACCCGGTAGCTTTCATTATGTGAGTTTTGATAATTATTGCAATCTGTTGAGCTGGGTTTTCAGGCTGAGCAGCTGTTAAGAGTCAAAGGCATTTCATAGTGGGGTGGACAGAAGAGATGAAATATCAAACTTTGGAACTGTAACCGGTAACATAAATCGTGGTTGCTTTCAGGATTTAAGCTTGTGTAGTGCTTGATTTTTGTGGGTGTAATTGAAATGATCTTTAACTTATAAGACTATAGTACAAGACATTAGAATAAAACAATGTATTTCTGTTATGTTTTTATTTATTTTATTTTTTTATTTTTTTTATTTTACATTTGTTGAAGTCCAACTGGATATATGTCCATTTTCAGTGGAGGCCGGGGAAAAAAACTCAAGGTCATAGTTAGATTAACAAAACATTGATGTTGTTACACAAGATAATATACTGGTTAATACATATACAATTATAAACCTATAACAAGTGAGTACAATTAAATACACTGATGCTTACAGACCAAATAAGAGAAAACAAGAATTATTAAATGATTTCACGAGGTACAGATTTGAACAGCCAGACAAGGAGGGCTAAAATAGAGTGTTCTTTGGTTTTGGGGGGTTGGGAGGCTGAGAGAAGCCTAGGTATGACTGGGACAATAGCTTATTAGTCTGGACTGGAGCAAGGGCATAACCATTTGGATTTCAAGTATGCTCTAAGATGTAATTTAAATTGGTGCTGAGAGCATAAGTCTTAGGTTGTTTGGTAGGGCGTTTCAGGATTTGCCAATGGAATTGGCATATAGTGCATCACCACCAGCATTGTTAGATTTATTGGTCTGAGGGTAAGTATTTTTGTTCAGTGAGGAGTTTTACCTGGATGGTTAATAATTTTAAAAGCCTCAGTTAGCTGGTTGAATTTGTGTAAATTGGCAGTTCCAGCCATTCGAGAGACCTTAAATTTAGGCAGTGATAGATGCGATAAGGCGTTCCTGTTATGAATCTGGCTATGTGATTATAGGTAGTTGTTAGTTTATTAAGTTCTTTCTTGTTTAGGAAGGAGAATAGAGGGGAGGCATAAAGGAGAGAGGGAGAGTAGTGGGGTCGGGCAATAGTCAGTTTGGTACATCCAAGTTTTCTGTTAACCGATTTAATAGTTAAGTTTACATGTATATCAAATTTAAGTTTATATGGTATGGTCACCCCCCCTAGTAGTTTGTTATTGATACGGGTAGATAATGGTCCCATTGTTGGAGGACACATGGAAAGAAGGATTGTTGGTGTTGAGGGTTCTATAGTTTGAGCAGTCACTGAGGTGGGGAAAAAGTAATTTGGTTTTGGCAGGGTTAAGTAAGAGTTTAAGTTCGAGAACCATTTTCAGTTTTGGGTTGTGGCTTGGGTTTTGCGAGAGATTCATCAGAGCAGATCAGGGTGGAGTCATCTGCATGCCACTGGACTGCCTGTTTTCTACTAGAGAGATAGGCATTAAACCAACTTATGGTTAGTTACTAAGATGTAATGTTTCCAGTGCCTGAAGCAGTAGTTGGTGGTTGACCAAGAGGATATTAGTTTATTATTGCGATTGTGTGTGATGTTTTAAAGTGTGTTAGAAGATCTGCTCCTGTTGCTGAACTGCATAGGGGTTTTCCTTGTTCAGGCACTTCCCACATCATGAATTGACTGTTCTGGCTCATCAACTCTGCCCTTTAGAGGACAGATTGCTTGAATTTTAAGAATTTTTATTGGGGGGGCATTAATGGATATGAACAGTATGCATAGAGTATTCAGTACTTTTATACCTGTGGCATTCAGTATCACTGCAGGGCTGTGGTCACATGTTTGAAAAATGTGCAAAGAAAATGGAATTGAGAAGGTAGTTGTTTAAATACGGACACACTGAAATCACGTTCTCTTTTTGATGAGGGTCTTGTACACATTCTCACTGTGTTGTATAGTCTGGTTGATTATATTTTCTTTTGGTATCTGTCCCACCATGCATTGATGTCCTGAATGCATTGTAATTTGTTAATCTCTTCAGAATTATGCGTATGTGTGCATAATGTGTAATTTCTAGCCTTTGTTTTTCCTTTTATTACACATTTGCAAGTGTTTTGTATTCTAGTGTCTTAAGAAAATCTCACAAATTGTTTTTATTACAATCCTCAACACATTTCTTCATTTTAGGTTTTATTAGCTTTATACTGAATTTGCTGGGAGTCTATTTTCATTGGGAGACAGTATTGTAAAGTGTAAAAATAAAATCCAAATGATCATTGTAGAAGTAAAGCAGTATGCACACATTAGTGTTTATGGTAAATGGGGTGAAATAGCCAGATAATGGGACATTTGAATGGCTGCAGTGGGACTCTGGTGCTATATTTTGGTTCCGTTCTTCAGTTTGCATTTCAGAGTTTGTATCCTACAATTCCATTGGAGTGGGCGGGGTTGTTTAATTATGTATGCAAATTTTATGTTAATCAGCGTACAGATTTGTACCTATTTTTCATGGGCCTTGTCCAGATTTTTGATGTTTCCAGGTTGAGAGGTATGACCCAGGCTGACAGTGAGGCACCACTGCCAGAGGATGCCAGACTTCCTGTGGAAGGGGAACTGGGAAGGGTTACAAAGAGAGAGAGTTGATACAGGCTCAACTCTCAGACCCTACATTGCAAGGCCTGAGACAGGTAGCTAGGGACGCACCTAATTCTCAAGGGAAGGGGGAATCTGTATAGTTGGACAAAGGGTTACTGTATAGAGAGTGGACCCCTGAGGGAGGGCTAAAAGGTGAGAAAATACAGCAGTTGGTAGTGCCTAGAGCCTACCATCTGGCGCTTCTAGCCATAGCCCATTATATTCCCTTTGCAGGTCATATGGGTATAAAACATACAAAGAGACATATTATGCAGAACGTCTATTGGCCTGGAATTTCCAGTGATGTAACAGGGTACTGCAGGACCTGTGAGCAGTGCCAAAAGATAGACAAGGTAGGAGACAAGGTGAGAGCTCCTTTGATGCCTTTGCCTGTGACTGAGGAGCCATTTTCAGAGGGTAGCTATGGATATTGTGGGGCCTCTGAGTACCCCAAGTTCCACAGGGAAAAAGTATATCCTACTGGTAGTGGATTATGCTACACGATACCCTGAGGCAGTGGTTCTGTCCTCCATTGAAGCAGAAAAGGTGGCAAATGCTTTGTTAGAGATTTTCAGCAGGGTAGGTTTCCCAAAAGAAATACTGACTGACAGAGGTGCCAATTTCATGGCAAACCTGCTGGCTTGTCTGTGGAAGTACTGTGGGGTGAAGCACCTGAAGACCACCCCCTACCATCCCCAGATGATTGGTCTGGTTGTGAGGTTAAACTCTACAATCAAGTCCATGCTATGGGCATTTGCAGACCAGTTTAAGAGGGAGTGGGACAAATATTTGCCCCATCTGTTGTTTGCTTACAGAGAGGTTTCCCAGGAATCCACAGGTTTTTCATCCTTTGAGTTGCTATATGGGCATAGGGTGAGGGGACCTCTAGATTTAATTCGAGATGAGTGGGAAGGTGAGTGAGAATCTCACAAAGAGTCTGTTGTGGCATATGTCCTAAACCTCAGGGCAAGGCTTAGGGAACTCATGGGCTTGGCCCAGGAGAACCTGGCAGAAGCCCAACAACAGAGAAATGTATGGTATGACAGGAATGCTTGGGCTAGAGAGTATGTTGTAGGGCAGCAGGTAATGGTTCTCATTCCTGTCAGACACAACAAGCTGCAAGCAGCTTGGGAGGGACCCTGCAAGGTGGTAAGAAAGGGAAGTGATGTTAATTACATGGTGGAACTGCTAGGCAGGGGCACAAATTGTACCGTGTTAACATGATGAAACCTTACAATGATAGGGAGGCCCTTGTGCTGAGCATTTGCAGTGGATTGCAGGAGGAGTCTGAGAGAGATCTGATGACTGATCTCCTCAGTGAAGCTCGGACTAACACCTCAGTGGAAGGGGTAGCATTGTCCCAGCAGCTATCTCCTACCCAAGTTTGAGAAATCTGAGCAGTGTTACAGGAGTTTGGGAATATGTTCACTGGGAAACCAGGGTGCACCCCAGGTGGATACAGAACCCTAAAGGCCTATTAGGCAGGCCCCTTATAGGGTTCCTGAGAGAGTCAAATAGACTCTGAGGGAGGAGATACAGGCGATGTTGGAACTAGGGGTAATTCAAGAGTCCAACAATCCTTGGGCCTCCCCAGTGGTGCTGGTGCCAAAGAATAATGACAGCACTAGGTTCTGTGTGGACTACAGGAAATTAAATAGTCACACAGAGTCAGATGCTTACCCTTTGCCTAGGACAGATGAGGCCCTAGAGCAGCTGGGTGAGGCTAAGTATCGTATAAGCCTTGATCTTACCAAGGGTTACTGGCAGGTGCCCTTGACTCCCAGTGCTAAAGAGAAGTCAGCCTTTGTGACTCCTTTTCACTTGTATGAGTTCAGAAAGATGCCCTTTGGGATGAAAAATGCCCCAGTGACTTTCCAGAGGCTGGTAGATAATATCCTAGCTGGAGCAGGAGGGTTTGCCTTTGCTTACCTAGATGATATTGCCATCTACAGCCATTCTTGGCAAGAGCACCTTCAGCACATCAGGGAGGTGCTGAGCAGACTACAGAGGACAGGGTTGACCATTAATCTCAGCAAATGTCAGGTGGGTATGGCAGAGGTCTCCTACCTGGGACACATGGTGAGGAATGGTAAGGTTAGGCCAGAACCTGCCAATGTAGAAGCCATTCAGGCATGGCCTGCACCTGTCACCAAAAGGCAGGTGAGGGCATTCTTAGGGACAGCAGGGTACTACAGAAAGTTCGTCCCCAGTTATAGTACCACAGCTGTTCCCCTCACAGACCTGCCATGGTTAAACAGAGCCAGCCAGCATAATGCCAAGCTGCTGAGATGGAGCCTAGGGTTGCAAGCATATATGTCAGTGCAGCACCGCAGTGGGATTAGCAACGTCAATGCAGATGGGCTCTCAAGACAGGGAATGGGGTAAGGTATACTCAGATAGACCTAATCCTCTCAAGCAACATTTCTCAAGGGTCACTTGAAAAACTAGCTTGAGTTCCCCGGGGGGGGGGGGGGGCGGGGATGTGTGAAGATAGGTGAAGGATGCCAGCCTAGCCAGATAGAATTTTGTAGATAATTCTGTCATTTGTAAAATTAATATAAACCACATGCTTATTCTCTTAAATGGGAAAAATGATGTTAAATGTAGAACTTCAAAAATGTAAAAACAGTGCACTCTGCTGTAACAAAGTTGACAAGTCAATTCTCTGATGTCAATACTCAGAGCCGATATGTCTGGATGAAGGAATTCTGCCTATTGTTTTGAGGCCAGAGTTAATGGCTAGAATTTGCATGTATAATTTATTTTATTGATCTCATTCCTGACCAGTTGCAAGATCACAGGGGCTATTAACCTCTGGCAGTCCATTAGCTTGGGAACCAGAAAGAAATGATGTAATCTGAAATGAATCAGTGGTGCTGTGTTATCAATTTAAGGACAGAAAGAATGAGAGCATTTGAGCATTTGTCTTGAGAACATCCAACTCACCACTCTGCCTGTGTCTATATGTAATTAGGATTTTAGAACTGTGTTTTCTCTTAGATATAGCTAGGAAGTAGGAAGATTAGACTAGTTTGTTTTTCTGTGATGTCAGAACTATTCTATTGTATTATTTTAAGCATTTTCCTGTGATCTCTGAACTCTTGACTAGCACTGTTTAGTAAGAAGTATTGTCTCGTGTTTTTATTATTTATTATTAAATATTTTTAAACCTTTCAACTGTGGTTGTTTTGTGTAGAGATAATTTAAGCTCTAAGAGTACATTGCATGTATATAGTGCTACTGTACCAAGTCACTCCAAATACACTTTGTTGTTCAGTCACGCTTACCATTTGGATAATAATATTGCAGAGTAATAGTTGGACACCCTTTAATAAGGGCCTTTGAGTAGCCAATGAATATTAGCTAGGTGGTGGCAATGATTTCTACCTTATAGTCTGGGTAAAAGGGACACATTGACTTCGGCAGTCACACTACAGCATGGGATGGGAATATTCCCTTTTCCCTGCTGTAGTGCGATCTCAGAGTTAGTATATTTAAGTAGGGGAGTGTGGGGGGCACAGCCCCCCACATGGGGGGGTGCAGGGAGGCTTTCCCCCCTGTAAAAACATGTTTTAGTGTTTTTATTTTTGTTTTGGGTACTAGACTTCAGCAAAAGTGCATTTTCGTTTAAGTGGACTTTCACTGAAGTGTAGGGTCTACTGCTTAATTTCGGAGAAGTGTCTTTTCGATGTTAAGCAGTAGACCCATATATATATATATATATATATATATATATATATATATATATATATGTAGATAGATATATTTACACACACACACACACACACACACACACACACACACACACACACACACACACACACACACACACACGTAACATGAATAAAGTCTGGAAAGGTCACAGAAGATCAGTTAAAAAGTTTGAAATCTTGTTTACAATGCAACCTGTTAAAATATATTATAAACAGTTATCCATTGCTAGGGAATATAGGATGGAAATAAAACTCACTCAATCTTAGAAACAAAATAAATTCTGTGGCTAGTACATATATGTTGTTAAGAGAACTGTTATGCTTTGAAATTAGTAATATTAAAGTCTTCAGTTTTGAACCCATATATGTAAAATGGGCAAAACAGCTTTTCAAGAACCCTGCAGAGGATTTCCTACCCATATCTTTCCTAAGTAGGACACATAGCCATTTATTTGTACGTGAGTCGCTGCAAATTGGGGGTAAGTATAATGACCTTTTAGAGCTACAGAGTTGGGTTTGATGCAGTAGTGTTTTTTCTATCTTGGATCTCAGAGAAATGTGCATTTCTCATATGTCACATTAATGACTCAAACCAGCAGGAAGGACTGTGAATTCTGGCTAAGAATACATGTAATGGAGACAACGTAATTGCCATCTGGTGATCATAGTGAGAATTGAAAGGCAAAAGCAATGTTTGATGCTGTGGAAATTCTAGCTGATTATGAGAGGCAGGTGAGGGGGTATTACCCACATTTTACTGGCCAGAAAAAAAAAACAGGAAAGAAGTAAAATATCTTTGCAAAATCACTGCGTTACATTGTGAAACATCTGCTGAAATAATGCCATGAGACAGAAACGGTGAGTTAGAGTTTCAGCAATCTGTAGGAACAGAATTATTGCCTGGAATCTGTTGATTGATACATTTGCAATCAAACACAGGCATAAGGCTGTTTTTCACAACACTTGATATCTTTCTAGACACATTAAAGTATGGTTACTCAATTTTATCTTCTAACTGATACATCAAATAGGAAATTGAACACAAAAGTGGATGAAACTATGTAAAGTATGGATAAATCATTTTATGTTAACATAACATTTTTTCTATCTCATATAGTTATTCCATATAATAACAACCAGAAAATTGTAAAACTGTTTATATTCTGTTTGTGTTAATATTTTCCACAGATCAGTTATGCTGCGTCTAGTGAAACCCTGAGCGATAAAGCTACATTTCCTTCATTCGTGCGTACCATTCCCAGTGATGCAAAACAAGTGTTAGCAATAGTGCATCTAATTGCAAAATTCCAGTGGAACTGGGTTGCAATTGTAGCTTCAGATGATGACTATGGCCAGCGAGGGACACAGGGGCTTATAGAACAACTATCTATAAAAAGGATTTGTGTTGCCTACAGCGACTTCCTTCCTCAGGCTCTATCAGAGAATCAGTTCACTCAGTATAGAATTATTATTGATAACATCCTTGCTAAAAACGTTAATGTGGTTGTTATCTTTGCAAATGCTCCCGAAGACTTCATACATACTGTTGTGCAGAGCAATGTTACAAACAAGGTATGGATCGCAAGTGAAACCTGGTCAACGAGTTTTACAGTGGCAAGCATGGCAAATATCTCATCTATAGGCACTGTTCTTGGCACTTCAGTAAAAAGCGGGCAAATATCAGGCTTTGAAGATTATATAACAAATGTAATTTCAGGCACAGAGAAATCCCACTGCGTTCTCAAATCTTCACAGTCAATGAATATGACAGATGTCTGTAGCCTACAAGAGAGAGACAATGACATATGCATGGACCGATGTACTGAATGTATGACCCTCACAAGTGCAAATGTAACAGATATCATTGGTGACGGTGTATGGCGTGTCACCTTCAATGTATACGTATCCGTTTATGCAGCAGCGCATGCCCTGCATCGGCTTCTGAAGTGCAGCAGCAATGAATGTAACACAAACATAAAGGTTTACCCTTGGCAGGTAAGTGGAAAGCTTTGCTTCTCCTCTACCTCTTTAATTTGGGGAAATCATTTGCAATGCATTATTGGCACCATTTTCATGGTATAGAGGGATAAAACCTTGTTTGTAGCTCAGATGGCTCAGAATCAATTAGCTTCCTGGTTACATTTTTTGTTGTTGACTTTTTTCTGTATTATTATTTTGTTCATTGTATTCATTTATTGAATTTATAAACCTACTTGGCTCAAGTCACATTTTCAGAGGTGGCTTTGGAGTACTGGCTGGATAAGTGACTTGCTCAGAGTCCCATGATAAGCAAATGGACTCCAATAATAACCCTGTGAACAACTGCCACCAAAAGCTAATTAGCAACTCAGTTAATAAAATACAAATGAATTCTTTTTAACGGCATAGTTCCTAAAAGCTCAATATGTGGAACAGTGTGAAATTCCTTGGGTAGCAGCTGTATTGTACATATCAGGGACTGAGTAATGTTTTTAAGAAGGCATATGGAATAATCAAAATATATTTAGTTGTATCTCTAGCAATGCTCCTGATCACTGTTTGCAAGCCGGTTGTGCTATGTCTGGTTGAATACTGAGTATCTTTTTGTTTATATCATAAACGGCAATTAAAGAAATTGGATAAAGTGCAGACATTTTAACAAGGCAGATGTATGGTGTAAGAAATGTATGTTCTTGGTTATTGATTACTAAGAGGGGATTTGATATTGATGTTTAAAATTTACAAAGATGATGGTAGCTGCCACACTGGGAGGTGAATTTGTTCATCACCCTTTAGGGACTTGAAATAACTTTTGTTCATTATCACAAACGACTTTGCTTTGTAATTCATAGCATGGGAAGATTACAGACAGGTTTCTCACTTTATATTAGGCAATCAGACAGTCAAACTATATTTAAAAGATCAATAGACACCTTCTTCAAGGAAATTGTGTAGTGCCCCAACTGTTGTAGTTGCAAGCTCTGGAACAACCAACAATTTTGGCATGGAGTTTGTAACAACAGTGAGCACTGAATATTGAACACTGACTCATTAGTGCAGATGGGTTATAGAATATAACACATCTAGTAGCCAACAGACATCATTGCATTCCAGAGCATTTTCTAAAAAATAAGACTTAAAAAATGTAAAATAAGAAAATGTAATTTGTGAACAATAATCGCTATTAAGACAGTGCAAACAGAAATGTTATCAGTAAAAAGTTTTCTTTATATTAATAATAGTCAGTGAATTCATAGTTTTTCCATAAATGCTATACTATATTATATATGCACACAAATCCAAAACTATATTTTTTGCTGCATTTTCCCAAACAAATTGTCATATCTTGGAAACTGTGCAATTTAGACATATATTGTTAGAACACGTTCATTAAGCAGACATAACCTTTCACACGACAACAAGAAGTTCAGCTATGAATGCATGTTTATTGAGATATTTACAAAAATATGAAAATAAATGCTTAATTGTATAGTTAGCAATATAAATAATGCTGAATGTTCCCTTAAGATGTGCAGCTTGCAGTGCAAACATCAAAGATGGTTTTATTTAGCATTTAAGGTTTCACCTGATGACGTGTAAGTCACTTGCTTTTTGAAGTAGTAAGGCACAGTGTGATATATATGGACATTGACAATGAAGTTTCCTGTCCCCTATTATGGCATCTCACACCATATCTCTCAATAACATGTAGGGCTCACCATTATGAAAATATGAACATAAATATGAAAGTATGGTACTTACATATTATCGCAACCAGATTTTGAATGGCAAAAGAGGTTGGTTAACGATCCTGAAATATGGTTATTACTGTTGTAGAAATGTGCTATAATGATTGTCCTTGTATGATTAATGTGGAAGTGCGTGATGCTGGGAGTGGGGCTGATCTTAATTACTTGTACGGAGTAGGCATAACTCCTTTGTTTACTTCCTCTTTCTGAATGGCTCTTCTATTTTCAGGCAAACACATTTGAACATCTAGCCCTTTTACAGGAATAATTTACTTTACTTAATAGACTGGTGAAAACATCACTAGAGCTGTATTTTCCATCAGTTCCTCGTATGAAGTAGTTTCTACCCCTGGCAGTGGTTAATGTTAGCAGTCAAGCTTTACTTGTTTGCAGGCCATCTCTGTGAATGGTTCTGTTTCCCACAGAATCTTGCCAAGTCTGCCCAGGAGCACTCAACTAACTTAACTGTCTTCTGGGGTCACACCCGAGGGCCAAGTTAGATTACTTAATCTTGGCATTTTAAATAATGGAATGAGTAACTACACTGTTTGCACAGACTGCTCCCCTGCTTGCTACAGTCCAAATGATAGTACGATAGCAGCCATGAAAACTGTAGTGTGCATGTGTAATGCATGGAAAATAGGAACAGACTTCTTCTCCTACTCTTAAAAGCAATGTACATTTTTTTTCAGTAGTAAACATTTACAAAAACAGTTTAAGTTGTTTAAAGCACTCCTATCTGTGGTGGTATGCACATTTCGCAATCGTGAAAATCTGGTTGCGATAATATATAAGTACTGAAAATATAAATAAGTGAGAAATAGTGATCAATTTCTA
Source organism: Protopterus annectens (assembly GCF_019279795.1). Taxonomy (NCBI): domain Eukaryota; kingdom Metazoa; phylum Chordata; order Ceratodontiformes; family Protopteridae; genus Protopterus; species Protopterus annectens. The sequence continues at coordinate 1,733,971,206 of NC_056729.1, read as the reverse complement.
TTCTGCAAGACAAAAACCACGAAAAAAAGAAGAAGCCAAAAAGATTAGGAGATTTTGAAATTGCAAACCAGTCCAATAAACAAGTCCAGTAAACCACGAATAATGAACGCTTTATTTAGTCTGCATTTTCGTCCAACGTTTGGAGTGGAAGTTGGCCGTTTGCATTCTTTTTTTGGTATTCTGCAAGACAACCTTGACTAAAAATTTTAGTGTCATTTTGTTAAAAACTCCTTGCCCTGTCTAATACCGCCTATTATTAGCTGATAAGTCACTTAGTTAAAGAAGGCAAACCCACAAAGGTTTTGGACATGATAAGCAGCTATGAGTGTGAACTGGAAGTATACAAAAAAGGTGCTATATGCCTGAATGAGTTAATCAGAATTGAAGCAAGTTATAAAGTTCACAATTTCAGGAAAGTATAAGTGAGTCAAGCCTTAGTGGGGAAAATAAATATTGAGGGGGTTAGTTGGGGTTGACGAAGTCTATACATATTTAAAAGGTGTTTGCTGCAGCATGTATTAGTGAGGGTTATAGAGGTGACAATGTAAAGAGTAACGACATAAATGCAATAAGAGATTTGATTAGTTATGTGACCTGACCTGAGTTATTAAAGTTACACATAATTTTCCCTTGCAGAAATTGTTTTGAGTTGGTGTTGAAAGTTAAGAGTTTCATGACATGTCAATTATATGTTCATTTAGGAACTGCCATGATTTGGGGGCTATACTTGAGAAGCTAAGGTCAATGCACTGATGTTTAAAAGTGGGTGTTTTGAGTGGAGGTCCTATTTCAGCGCAGCCGCTGAGGTTGCAGTGTGGAGTGGTGGCTATCAGTTTCTTGGGAAGTGGTGATGGGGTTTCCCGGTTATGCAATATGAAAAGTAAGGAGTTAAACAGAATGCTTAATCTGTATTCTACAGGCAGTTGTTTGGTTTTTGATAAAGTAACAGAACAAACTGGTGTCATATATGTGAAGAGTTAGTGATGAAGTGGTGGATTTTGTCATGGATTGATTGCAGTAGCTCTGTATTTTTGTCTGAGACTGTGTCAAAAAGTGAAAAACAATATTCCAGTTGGGCTAGTTGTACTATTACACTAGTGGCAGCTCTAGAACGAGTTAAGAGAGGTTGGGATAACTGTTGTGCCCAGAAGAGCAAGTAGTTGATTTTGGGTCAGGGTTTTTCAATGTGTTCCTGAAAGCTGAGGGACTGGTCAAGCCAAATTCTATATTCTGATGCATGAGTGTGTTAGCCTGGTCTCACACCTTGTGTATAAAACTTGCAACATGCAGCAAGGAAAATCTTCAGCAGACCACCACGGCACCACAATGTAACTGTTAAAAACACAAATTTATTGAGTAAAACTGTAAAATGCAGAAATAAAAATTGGTCCGATAAGCGCTTTCAGCTGATATAGCCTTCTTCAGATCAGTTGGGTTGGGAGGGTGGCTTAATGGCTAAGGTATTTGCCTTACAAATACAAGGTGCAGGGTTTGAGTCTCACAAGGGATAATTGGCTAGGCTTAAAATGGCTCGCAAGGGCAGTTAGCTTAGTACTAAACTATGAACTATGAACCTATATATGTGAATCCTGGTACTGATTCTATTTAAAACCCAGATGCCCAATCACAAATGTGGGGTGGACCACATACGCAAATGCAGATTCATAGTCTTAGTATTGATTGGAAGCATAGCGGCCAACTACAGTTCTAGAAAATAGTCAACAGCCAGTAGTGAAGCATTCGGTGGTAACATTCCTATTGGATAAGCTTCTTACTTTCAACCAATTTTATGTATCCCTGTGGTGATAGGTTACTATATGACTCATTGAGTCTAATAATCCTCGTGTGGCTCATTGCCATGACAACAGAAAGTGTGTGTGACAATTGGTATTAGCAGAGGCAGCAAATATGGCTGCTGGAGGCTTTGTAGCAGCAGTAAGAAACACTACCTCATGATAAATAAGCTTTCTAAGTTGCATAGCCTCCTCAGGGCCCAATCCTTAGCTTCCTTGCTTTTAAGATAGGTCTTAATGGCACTGCACTGTTTAAGCCTGGAGGACAATGTGTTCTTAAATTCATAATTCAGATAATTTCTCTAATTTCTGTCCGATTCTTTATATCACCTTCTCTTATGCTAGGTTGAATACATTCCAGGACTTTAAATTTAAACACGTGTTGGATTATGAGCAATGTGCATAGCAAGCACATTATTTAAAAAAGCATTCCTTATTCTCTCATATGATGTAGAATCCGATCCTTAAGGTGCTGATCAGTTTTTCCTACATTGAAAGCTCTACATGAGCAGAAAGATACCATATAGACAAGATGTCGAGTAGTACAGTTTGCAAATACATCAAAAACATCGGTACTATTAGAGATGGGGTGAATAAAGGTGTTGCTGCTGTCAATGTGGGTACAAGCTTTGCAGCGATGGCATCTGAAAGTGCCTTTTCTTACCAAGGGTGTCTGGTGACCGAAGCCATCTTTATTACATAAGAGGCTTTTTATGTCCCATTTGTTCTTGTACAAGAACCTGGGTTTGTCTCCTATGATATTTGTAATCCTCTCATCAGCAGTCAATATAGGCCAATATTTTCTAATGGTGTCACACACTTGTTTATTATCAGTACTATACGGCAAAAGACAATTAAGTTGTGAATTGCTGTTCTTATATTCACCAGAGGATGGAATGGTCAATTGTTCAGTGTAGTAGGGATGGCCCTTAAGGCTTCTCATATTCTTAAGGTCAGTGGTCAACTTGAGATCCGACTCTTTGTAGCCTCTTGCACGTAAATTGCAGTGCGATTTGT